>NC_053156.1:299892163-299999318 GCF_016835505.1 Polypterus senegalus
GATCATTTCAGAAGTAAAGGTCGCCACTGTAGCTCTTTTGTGAACCTCCTGTGATAAGTAAATAAAACTACTTTTAGGTTCTAAATAGAAAAACATTGTGAATTACTGGCAATGAACTAAATGCTTAATTATGTTCTCATCTTAAACAGCAATGCAAATTAGTGACATGACTTTTTTTATTTTATCACTGTTGTATTTGCATTGTGTAAATATATATAAGTGCATAATATGCTCAAGCATTTAGAGATCCTATGATCTCATCCTTTGAGACGATCATCACCATGTTTGCTGTGAAAGCAGTTTGCCTCCTCGCCACTGTCGCTATGCTTGTTGCAGTGGTGGCTGCGGTGAGTTTTAATGCTCTGCTAGGTGACTCCTTCCTTATTTCTGGTCAGTTTAAATAACTCACTCTGAACCTGAAATGAATACTGCAGGGTCTTTTCAGACATAGCAGTTAACAGAATGAAATGCTTTTAAATTCTTGTTGATTTTCAATTTGTAGTTTTTATACTGTATAAACAACTCTAGAGTTAGCAGGAGAGCAGTAATTGTGAACATTTGACATCTGCGGTTTTCATTTGCTTTGTTGTTACAGCGGGTTCAGAGTTTGTTCAGACTCCGCTTTCGGCACACTTTATTGTGTTGTAAATGTAATATCTGAAATGAAGAGATTTGCCATTCATACAGTTTAAACTGTAAATCAGTTTACTCTTAATAACCCATAATGATAACATGAAAATGTGCAGAAAAGTTTGGAAATTGATTCAAAATTAATTTAGAAATGGTTTGATCCCCTTTCTGCGATAGATCTAGCAGAGTAGGAATTTCATGCAGTGACATTGCATCCAATGACAGTCATTTGATCTCTTCACCACGACTCGATTAATATTGGTGTGCTCGATTTGACACTCCTGTTATCAATGAAGCAACTGAGCACTGTGGTAGTGTGCCTCGTTGGCATTACCAGCAATTAAATAAAATTAGTTTAGTGTCCACTGCAGTGTTAAAAGAGAGGCATTTGTTGGGGGGAAAAAGGACAAAAAAGTATAAAGAAAAGAAACTTGCCTTTTTCTTTTATTTTACATAATACAGAGAGTCGTCTTTGCTGATGATATTAGCGCCTTTTGGGGAGCGTTGTGGTGGGTCTCGTGTAGAGTGGAAAGGCGGCCCTGCCATTGACTGATGGCATTGTCTGTCTTCCACTCGTGCGCGTGTCTCCCGCGACATTGTAACTCTAGAATAGCAAAAGAAAGTGCAAAGCACCTTAATATTAGTTTTCCGCGGTTTAGAAAAGGGATTCTGTATATGCAGTTGTCTGGGCAGTAGCAGGGAAGGAAAAAAAATGTAAAAGTGCTTACTTTCACTTTAGGCAAGCGGCACCGGCTGTTCGAATTTTTATAGTAATAGTGGGGGAACAGGGCGGCACGGTGGCGCTGTGGTAGAGCTGCTGCCGCGCAGTTAGGAGACCCGGGTTCGCTGCCCAGGTCCTCCCTGCGTGGAGTTTGCGTGTTCTCCCCGTGTCTGTGTGGGTTTCCTCCGGGTACTCCGGTTTCCTCCCACAGTCCAAAGACATGCAGGTTAGGTGGATTGGCAATTCTAAATTGTTATTGGTGTGTGTGTGTCTCCTGCGGTGGGTTGGCGCCCTGCCTGGGATTGGTTCCTGCCTTGCACCCTGTGTTGGCCGTGATTGGCTCCAGCAGACCCCCGTGACCCTGTGTTCAGATTCAACGGGTTGGAAAATGGATGGATAGTGCGGGAACAGGAGACGCCACCTTTCGCAGACGTGTTCACGTCATTGCGTGCCAGTGGAGGGATGACGTAGAGCAGTTTAATTGGTCGGTGCGAGGTACTTGGTAGAACACAATTTTGACTTTACCAAGCACTACGACTTGTGCCTTGATTATTGCAAATATTTTTTTTTCTTGTTTATTGTGGAGCCGACCCGGACACAGGCAGGCGGACATGTTGTTGAATCACCACCACACGTATTTATTTACAATATTTACAAATAATTTGGTCACTCAGACCCAGAATAAAGTGCACAAACCCCAACAATCACAGTCCTGGCCACAAATGCCTTCTTCTCGGGCCGCCTCCACTCTCCTTTCTTGCCTTGTCCTTCTTCCACCCGACTCTAGTGCTGAATGAATGGAGACGGCCCCTTTTATGCAGTCCCCAGATGAGCCCCAGATGTTCCCGGCATTCCTCCCTTGGCCACGCCCCAGCGTGGCGGAAGTGCCAGCTGTCCTCCCGGCTGCTCTCCGGGTGCCGTCCTAAATCTTCCCCCCAGCACTTCCTGGTGTGGCAGAAGTGCTGGGGTAGCAGGTCCCCAAGGCCCCCAGAGCAACCAGGAAGGCGGCCCCCACGTGATCCAGGGTGGGCTTTGACCCTCTTCCGGTCCCTCACGGCGTCCCGGCTGTGTTGTTGCCCCTGGCATCCCTGACAGTGCCCCAAACCAGCGAAGACCACTCGGGGGGAAGAGCGACCCGTTCCGTGAGGGCAGCACAGCCCTGAAGCGGGTCCTACTCCAGGACAGCCGGGGTCCGGTCCCACTCTCCAAGCAGGGATAGGGGCGGAGACACGGCCTGAGCACCACCACTTGGTGCTTCCCTGTGCCTCGCACAGGTTGCGCTCCCCCCTCTTACCGGCACCCCGGGGCCCCTCGTTCAGCACCCCCTCCGAGGCCTCCACGCCCCTTTGGTCGGAGTCACTCGCTACCTTGCAGCCTCCTCCAGCCGTGGTGGCACCCTCACACCAGCAGAGAGATCCTTCAGCAGATGGTCCGACGTCTGAGGGCAGGTCCCCAACGAAGGGGGTCCTACTGCTCGCCCGGGGTCCGTCCCTGCAATAGAGAAGAACACAGGGGCAGAACCGCTGCCAAGGCACCCTTCCTGTGCCACGCACTGGCAGGGTTCCCCCCTCCACTCGGCACCCCGGCACTTGCCTGTTCGGCACCCTCTCCGCGGCTTCCGTGTGCCTCTTAATGATGGAACCGCCGGCACTGCCTGTGCTCTCTCCACCGGCCTCAGGGATTCCCTCTGCCCCCGCAGAGGGCGGCCAGCACCCGGACACATGCACCCAGCACCGCGTCCGAACATATCACTCAGCCTGCCATTCCTCCTGTCACTCTGGAACGCCCTGACGGTTTGAGACTCCTTACTACAAAGAAAGAGCCTCTTTCCCGTCTGTGTCCCTAAAGTGCGGCGCGAGGCCGCGGCCGACTTGGGGCGGAGGGCGCTAGGACCCGGGGCACTCAGCAGCCCGTGTCCAGGCAGCGTCCTCACGGACTCCCCCCTCGCCGCACGCGCAGCCCATTGCGCCGCACCTCCTGTCGGAGGGCTGCTTACTTGCTGATCCTTGACATCACAGCCATGTTCAGCAGACCCTCCTGCATGCTGTAAGGAGTCGGCTGTACTCACCGTCTCCGCCGTACCGCTCCAGCTTAAGAATCCAGCGCCGCGCCGTCGGATCGCTACTCGTAGCTCCTCTATGGACGCGACTGCCTTCCTCTCCAGTTCCTGCATCTCCGCCCGGAGGGCACGTAGCACCTGGAACAGACGCTGCTCCGCGGGCTGAAGGCACGCCTCCAGCTCCGCCAGAGCAGCCGGCAAAGACAGGAAGTTAACCGACGCGGAGCCTACCTGTCTGTCAGCCTCCGACGCCGGCCACTTCCTGTGGGCCTTCTCCTCCGGCCCAATCGGGTCTCCCCCCTGTCCGTGATGGACATTCCTTGGTCCCGCCTCCCTGAAGTCATCGGTGGGCACACAAGACACACCGTCCAATCGCATGCTTTCCAGGGGGAGGGACTTCTGGTCCACGGCCATCTTGCCTCCCCTTCTGCGGTGGCGACGTGCTTGCCGGCAGCCTTGTTGTTGTTGCTGGCACCTCTCGAGCTGCAGCGTCTCCTCCTCCGCAGCCCTCACAGCTGCCGCCGTGCTGCCAGAGCCCCGCAGACTGCCATGCGCCCGCTCCCTGCCTGAAAAAGAAAACACACGCCCGGCCCCCACGGGCCAGCTGCCGATAGGCAGGGAACTCACCTCCCCGGACTCGTCCACCCGAGGAAACCTCCTCGGCGTGGCCTCTCTGGATGCCATGCCGTCCCGGGCACCCCCAGCAACGGCGCGCTCGTGGGAGCCCGCTGCACTCCTTGTAGGCACGCCGCCCACCCGCATCAGGGAAATATGGCCTTCCTGCGGACCCCTGTCGGTCTTTGGGGTTCCTTTACCCCGCGGGGCTGTGTGCACGCAGCACCCGTGGTACGTGGGTGGGATCCCCTGCTGTGCCGGGCCGTCCACAATGATATTTTTTGTTTCAGGTCCCCGACTACGCCAGATGTGGAGCCGACCCGAACACAGACAGGTGGACATGTTGTTGAATCACCACCACACGTATTTATTTACAATATTTTCAAATAATTTGGTCACTTAGACCCAGAATAAAGTGCACAAACCCCAACAATCACAGTCCTGGCCACAAATGCCTTCTTCTCGGGCCGCCTCCACTCTCCTTTCTTGCCTTGTCCTTCTTCCACCCGACTCTAGCGCTAAATCAATGGAGACGGCCCCTTTTATGCAGTCCCCGGATGAGCCCCAGATGTTCCCGGCATTCCTCCCTTGGCCACGCCCCAGCGTGGTGGAAGTGCCGGCTGTCCTTCCTTGTGCTCTTTTTGAAAATTTAGTGGATTTCCGACCAATGTTTATTAACCAAAATGTTTTGTCTTTTTACTCTACCATCCCCTTTTGTATTATTAATATATAATCTTTGTCAGAATGCCTCAAATCTCCCAGACTTGCCACTGTTTATAAGGTGTTGTACCGTATAACTTCTCGCCACCTTCCCTTCTACATCTATGACCTCAGGCAATTTGGTGTAGTAAAAGACAAGCAGGAGTTAAGTTACAATTTAAACAATGTATTATTGGTAATATTCATAAATAATAACGATATGCAAATTACATTTGAATACTGGCAACCATACAATCTGAAAAATGGTGATGTGTAGTTTCAGGTGGCACACAGACTTGTTAGTTACTTAAAATGTCTCTAGTTAAGGCATCATTTGTGGTCAGCTTTCTTCAGAAAAGGCCACATGCCTGTCTCAAAATGGCTTCATTGTGTTGTCCTTTTCAGTTCATGGTGTGTGAGTCTTCATCAGTTTGGTGAGACAGAGAGGGTGAGATAAAGCAAGCAAATGTATAGGTTTTCTGTTCAACCCCTACAGCCAATAGGGCGTTGTGGTACTTAAAGGCTTTTGATAGAAGCCAGTTACAAACAGCCATACTTCAGACCAATGGAGGAATAGAACACCTTCACACCTGCCCTCCAAACCATATGTTAAGCTAAAGCTTGGCAGTTAAGCTGCCTGGCTTTCCTATGGAGGTTGACAGACTTCAGATAAACGTTCACCAAACCAGTTTCATGCACTTCCCCAAACTCTGTTATAAAATTCACTTTCCTGACTTAGTTTTGTCTAAGTTACAAATAAAGACATACAAAATACTTATCAACTTCTATGCAAAATTTCACATCACAACACAAGCTAATATGAATATTTTCTATATTTGGATTTGTTCTGGGTGGCATGGTGGTACAGTGGTAGTGCTGCTGCCACTCAAGAAGGAGTCCAGGGTTCACATGCCAGTGGTTCCCTGCATGGTGTTTGCATGTTCTCCCTATGTCTGCATTGGTTTCCTCTGAGTAATCCAAATATGTCCTACAATTGAAAGACATGCAGGTGATGTGGACTGGTGATGCTAAACTGGCACCAGCATGATTGTGTGTTCACCCTGTGATGGACTGGTGATCTGCCCAGGTGTAGTTTCTGTCTTAGACCCTGTACATGCTAGAACAGACTTCAGCTTCCCTGTGAGGTTATACTGAGTAAGAATTATTTTAAATATTATTAGTCTGTCCAGGCTGGAGAAACCTGTCTGTCATCTGAGATTAATGGAAATCTGGAGTAATCCTATTTTTTGGCAGGCTGGCAAAGGTCCAGGGCTGGTATTATGGCACTTCTCATAGGCCCTCTCGCCCTTTTTTGGTATTGCTGTTTTTTTACTAAATGCCTTAGGATCATAACATCCTGGAATGAACAGGTGCTGGGCCACCATGTTACACAACTGGTGAGGACGGACTCAGTGTACCTGTAGTAGTTGGTGAGCACAGGTGGTTCATGTGCTGGTACAAAAATGTTAAAAAGGACAAGTGTTACAGGACATGTTTTCTTCACAAACATGGCATGTGAAATTGTTTTCCAACCTTAAGCACTTTTTATAAATCTTAAAAAATAACTTGCCCACACTGGCCCTTTATAACGTAGGCTGTTGGACATGGAGCAAAAGCTTGTAAACCTATCAAATACAATAATTTTTCCAGCTAAGTTGTCAAGTATCAATCAATGTCTTGCATTTCCACACACATTGTAAAATAGTTTATATATGTGAATTTTAAACAAACAAAAAAAATTTGTACAGTATTATGAGATTTAGCCTTTTTAAAAGAAGGTCAACCATGCAAGAGAACTCAACACTTAGTCTGTTCCGGGGGCCAAAGTTTCCTCTCGACACACCAAATCAAAGCTAACTTTTCATGCCACATGGTTGGTTTTGTTTTAATTATTCTTTATATTTTTGTGAGAACTCACACAAGCAAATAGAAAATGTATCCTTATCAAAAGAAGAAATCAGGAGTGTGCCCCCCTTGACTTTCTCGTATAGCGAGATAGAGGAAAAAGTCATCAGAACCACTCCCAGTTGTGTAATACTTCTCAAATATCGATACAGAATCATTTATCTGTATTTAAAATTAAACTTAATATTAAAACTAGTGGCTTACCCCCGCTCACTTTGCTTGCCAACTCCCTTTTTCTGCGCTACGCGCCAGCCACTTCGTGTCTCTGCTGCTCGTGTTGTGAAGAGGGGAGCTGAACGGACCCCAATGAGACGCGGCCTCTCCTCTGAAACCCCCTCTTAAACGGTGATACAATGGGAAACAAATAGTGTTTTTTTACCTCCTCTTTGCTTGATCAGCTGCTGGATTGCTGATGCTGCTGGATTGCTGATGCTGCTGCTGCTGCTGCCATGCCGCATGATCTGCATCTCACGCAGTGCCTTGAACATTTAAAAGCCTGTACAGTAGTTGTCTTTGTCATCTACTCTTTGTCTTTTATTTCAGGTCCGGGGCATGGTTAAATCTCTTGGCACAAACTCTTGTCTCGCTGGACGTGAGTTTTAATATTTTTAAGTTTATAATTTAAAAAGGGAATAAGAATCTGAACAGCTAACAACTTCACATTAAAGTTTGATAAATTCTGAAAAGAATGATGCCAAATATATACGGTCATATGAAAAAGTTTGGGAGCCCATCTTAGTTCTTTGGATTTTTGTTAATCATTGGCTGAGCTTTCAAAGTAGCAACTTCCTTTTAATAAATGAGATGCCTTATGGAAACAGTAGGATTTCAGCAGTGACATTAAGTTTATTGGATTAACAGAAAACGTGCAATATGCATCATAACAAAATTAGACAGGTGTGTAAATTGGGCACCCCAACAGAGATATGACATCAATACTTAGTTGAGCCTCCTTTTGATCCTTTGAGCCTCCAGACGCTGTCCTCCTATAGTCCTTGAAGAGTGTCTGGATTCTGGATGGAGGTATTTCTGACCATTCTTCATACAAAATCTCTCCAGTTCAGTTCAATTTGATGGACAGCCTGCTTCAAATCATCCCATAGATTTTTGATGGCATTCAAGTCAGGGGACTGTGACGGCCATTCCAGAACATTGTACTTCTCCCTCTGCATGAATGACTTTGTAGATTTCGAACTGTGTTTTGGGTCATTGTCTTGTTGGAATATCCAATCCCTGCATAACTTCAACTCTGTGACTGATGCTTGAACATTATCATGAAGAATTTGTTGATATTGGGTTGAATTCATCCGACCCTCGACTTTAACAAGGACCCCAGTCCCTGAACTAGCCACACAGCCCCACAGCATGATGGAACCGCCACCAAATTTGGCAGTAGGTATCAGGCATTATCTTGAAATGCGGTGTTCTTCTTCCACCATGAAAAGCACTTTTTGTTCTGACCAAATAACTCAATTTGTGTCTCATCAGTCCAAAGCACTTTGTCCCCAAATGAATCTGGCTTGTCTAACTGAGCATTGGCATACAACAAACTCTGTTTGTGGTGTGAGTGCAGAAAGGGCTTCTTTCTCATCACCCTGCCATACAGATGTTCTTTGTGCAAATTGCGCTGAGTTGTAGAACGATGTACAGATACACCATCTGCAGCGAGATGTTCCTGCAGGTCTTTGGAGGTGATCTGTGGGTTGACTGTCACCATTCTCACAATCCTGCTCATATGCCGCTCCTGTATTTTTCTTGGCCTGCCAGACCTGCTGGGTTTAACAGCAACTGTGCCTGTGGCCTTCCATTTCCTGATTCCATTCCTTACAGTTGAAATTGACAGTTTAAACCTTTGAGATAGCTTTTTGTAGCCTTCCCCTAAACCATCATACTGAACAATCTTTGTTTTCAGATCTTTGGAGAGTTGCTTTGAGGATCCCATGCTGTCTGTCACTCTTCAGAGGAGAGTCAGAGGGAAGCATAACTTGTAATTGACCACCTTCAATACCTTTTACCACTCATGATTGGACACACCTGTCTATGAAGTTCAAGGGTTAACGAGCTAATCAGCAATTGAGCAGTGAGAGGCATTCAAATCAGCACAATGACAAGGGGACCCACAGTTTTTCACATTTGATTTAATTTATACAACTAAATACTGCTTCACTAAAAATTTTTGTTCGGAAAACGCCACAGTACTCCGATGTTCCTAGGAAATGAAAGACATACCACTGTTATCTTTTTTGTTGAAAGGAGAGTCAATTTTTATGCAGGCTTAGAGAGGTTCCCAAACATTTTCATATGACTGTATATGTAGGTTTTAAAATAAGCCCATTTTAAAGCGTGACAGAAAATATGACGGAAAAACATCAAAAACATCGTTGCACTTTTAGGGTTAGGATTTTATATTTATAGAGTAGATGATATTTTTGCACTTATGAAGGTCAAAAAAGGTGGTGGAATTTTTTCATGCTTACATATGGATTATCTAGATTACGTGCAAAGTAAAAACGTTATAGTCACCTAAAAACATAGAAAAAGTGTTAGTATTACATAATATTTGTTGCAATAAATTGCTATAGGTAAAACTGCATTCAGCTACAGTTAATCATAAAAATGATGGGGGAAATAAAAAAAATAAATGATAAAATTAAATGTATTACCAGGAACACGACAGGGACGGAGTAGCTTATTGTTATCATAACATCTTTATTATTACATGGCATGTTCAATGTTCATACATTATTGTTAAACTGATGATGTATAAATAAAAATAAAATGAATAATAGTTATTTAAAGAATATACATTATATTGAATACATTTTTAACATTTATATTCCATGATACAAAAAATTTGGATGGTTGTTTAAATGAAATACTACTTCTGCTTGAGTAATTTTTCTCAAATTTCATATGTTTGCTTTTTAGCATTATAAATATCTATACAAAATTTGAATCATAAATCTGTAATTCTAACCATAGTTTACTTGAAAATTTGCAAAACTATTAGTTAAAGTAGCTCTTCCGGTTGCCAGAAGTGGCCCAAAAGTTGATAGGATTCCTTATTTTTCATTTAAAGCAGGTGACCGAGGTCGAAGCGTTTTCGAGTTATTGTGATTACACACAGACACACACAGACAGACATCATTTCAAAAATCTTATTTTCGGACTCAATAAGGTCTAAAACGTCAAGATTCATCAAAATCTCGATTTCAAATTTTCTCATGATTCCTATACTTTCTCTGTACTATGTATACAAGAAAGTAAAAGGCTATCGTACCAAGAATATGGGTTAAAACAATTATTCCATTTGCTGTCATAAACATGCATTGGAAACACAGAAGGTGTGGATCAATATTCAACCAATGTCTTGGCTTGAAAAACGGATGTATTTGAGATATTTTTAATCTTTTCCTCCAGGCCCCATAGCCTACAATTTAAAGTGCCAGTGTGGGCAAGATATTTTTTTTGATTTATAGAAAGCCATTGACTTCAGCACACAATTTCATGTCACAAATACAAATAATGAGACACAGATAAATCTGTTGGTACCTCGCCACAAAAAAAGAAGAACGCACAATGGTCTCTGAAATAACTTCAATAACTAAACTGACAGCCATCATTGTTTATTCTGTATTCAACAAAATTCAAACTTATCATCTGAGTTCTGATTCAAGAAACTATTTCAAGTAAGAATACAAATTAATATGGCATGGACAAAAATGATGGGACCCTAAACCTAATACAGTATTTATTTACAGTTACAATCCCTGTACACAAGCGGTTCCTGGAGCTCTCCGTGAGACTTCTGCACCTGTCCATAGGTAGTTTGGTCCACTCGTCCTGAGCCAACTGCTCCAGCTGTGTCAGGTTTGAAGGGTTCTTTTCCAGACTATACGTTTCAGTTCTTTCTGAAATGGCATGAATTCTTGCAATAATGTGCTTCTTCAGATTTGTATTTTTAATTACTTTGCAATAATGTATTTTTCACTATTAGTCATTCTAGGGTATTGGGTGTTGCTTGATGAATAAAACATCAATTTAGATCATTTTAGCACAACGATGCAACATAGCAAAATATGAAAAAGTGGAGGGGTCTGAATACTTTCTGATTCCACTATTGACCTGTTGATGATGATATTCCAGAGGTCTTCATTTCATTTACCTTTCAGTATGTCAGCTTCTCAAGGAATTGCTTTGTTTTCATTTGGAAAGGGGCCATTGTTGTCTTTACAGAGCAGGTGCGGACATCGATTCTGTCAGTGAGGTCTACAAAATGTTATCAAAAATGGCAGCTAATTGATCACCACAGGCTTTTAAAACGCACTGACACCTACCATGGAGTACCTGCTCTCTTACAGATGTGAACGTCTCTCAGTCATCTGAGTGCCCGTCAGGGATTCTTTGTTTTTAGTTTTTTTGACTTTCAATGTTCTGTGAATGTCATGGGAAGTTATCACTGATATAGAAAACCAAAATCCAATGTTTTAGTCTTCTGATCAGTCACATATTATTCTCTTTCAGGGAGCTCCAAATAAGCAAGTCTGCTTTCTTCGTAAGTACTCTATTTCATGCATTATGTAATATGAACCTTAAATAAATTGGAATTTTACCTCAATATTCAATATGGTGTGTTTTGTAATGTGTTCCCTTGAGATTTTGTGACTACAGAAAGGCACATACTGTGCTCTCCATAATGTTTAGGACAAAGACTCATTTTTCCTTAATTTCCCCCTCTGCTCCACAGTTTAAAATTCAGACGTGATTAAAGTGCACATTGCAGACTTTCTTTAAGGGGATTTGCATACTTTTGGTGGCAACACTGTACCGCTCTCAGATCCGGCACGATTATAATACACGCTGCCCTATTTGAGAGGCAGCAAAAAGAAAAAGAAAACAAATAATCCGGGGTGCGAGTGACCAACACTACCTTTCTACTTCACCACTTCAATTATAGAGACACACCAGTGAAAGCAGGGTCAAGTAAAAATGATTATTGGCAGACAATATATAGGATCACTGTAACAACGAACAAACCTTATATACATAATAACACGCTGCAGCGCTTCCCTTCCCCACACAAATCAAAACACCAACACTTGAAAACATACATTACTAATAAAGACTTGAGCAAATGGAAACACAACAAAAAAACCAATGGATTTATAGTCTTTTAAATCATATCTGTACGGAGCGTAGAGCTCAGTCTGTAGTGGGGAATGAGACGGCGACCATATCTCTTGTTCCGGGAAACGTTCTGATTAACTGTTCCTTGTGCTGGCCCGTCAAGTCCTCTCCCGTATTCCTTCCTCCCGAAAGAAAAAATAATTTGCTTGGAAATGAACCCGGGTTCACCTGACGATATCCAAGAGGTGTTAATCCTTTCCCTTATGCCTTTTTCTGTTACGGCCTCCTTCTCTCTCCTAGCTCCTTCTCTTCCCTTTTTTCCCACCACCTATTTACATTCGGATAGCTCCTCCCCGTACAGTCTGTTGGCCCTCCAAGCCAGGTGCTCCCCTTCCTCTGTATAAAGGGCCGGCCCTAAACATAAAGGCATACCACAAAAACAGGTATGGGAAAAGGTACAAACTTACAGGTACATGTCCATATTTCATTTGACCGTTACAACACTTTTACAGCCAGTACAACGGTGAGGGATTATAGAAAGGATAAATGGAATTGACAGTATAAAGTATCCACTGGAGAAACTTTAAATCGCTGTTATGATCCCCAACATTTATACATTTTTTTGTGTAAATTCCTGTGTAGTTCTATTAATCTGTCTATGGATTATAAAGTTTCACGACTCAAGAAATTTGAACTTGGGTTTAATTTCATTTAGAATCTATTCTGAAAAAGTTTATTATTTAATCACATTCTTTCGATCTTTATTCTGTCCGTATTGGGTTTTTGAATCTCCACTGTTGTTTTGGACTTTCTGGCTTTGACAAACAATTTCATCGTCTGCTATTATTTTCACTATTTTCAGTTTCGATTCTCCCGGTCAATTTTTTTTTCATTTTTAGTCTCACGAGTCAGTATACTCACATGTGTAACATCAAAGAAAAGGGGAAATACCCAAAAACAACACCCAGTGAAAGATTTCAAGTTCAGGTGGGAGATTCAGTCATGATGAAAAGTTATCTTTTAGGAATAACTGCTATTCCATGTTATAGTTTAGCTATCAATTTTATTCTTTGTTTATTTAATGGTTTTGTTATTTTTCAAATATTATTTGCTTTGTCTGGTGATGATTTATATAAGATCTTTGTTTTTCTTTGATTGTTTTCTTTAATTATTAAATTTAAGTATTTTGTTGTGCTCTAGTAAGTTACTTGTACTGTACTTTGAAGCTGAAGCCTCAAGAGGCGGGCCCACCTTGCTAGTACTGTTGAAGATGTACACTAACAATCAAAATTTTAGGAAAATGCATGCAAAATTGTTTATTTCAAATGTTGGTGACTGTCACTGCTCAAAATTTAATAACACTAGAATCCCTGAAGCCTATGAAAAAGCTTGTAATCCCAGGCCACCATAAATTCCTTTGCACCTCTCCATCAGCGTCTTTTGTTTTGTAAATGCGTCGATCAGGACAAGCAGATAGCAGCCTGCTGTCCCATTCCCCCTCAAAACGGAGCTGTTGTCAGTTGCAAACATCTAACAAATCAAGTCTGTTTATCTGGGTGTGGGGTGTCTGGAGTTGCACAGGGTAAATAATATATATTGTTATTTGGAATACATGCAATTCATGGGTGTTCCGTGTTTACAATGATTCCAAACACCAAATAAACATGTGCGCTTTTATTCAAGAATATAGTAGCAGTTGATATGATGACTGTTCTTCTAGAATGTTTTAAACAATAACCAAGACAGAAATTCATGGCTTGCTCATTAATGAATTGGCGATCAATTCCAGCTATGGTGTTGAACCAATTCCCCAACTGTGAGTCTCTGTAAACTCTTGTTTACTCGTCTTTTAATTGATCATCTATAGTTATGTACCCAGGAATGATTAATGAAATGAAGACACCAGCAAGTGCGGTCAACCAACATCACCTTTCATCCCAGCCATCTCAGCAGTTATCCACTGGGGTGCCCAACGTCCAACACCATCATCCCACCACCATCCCTAGGCATTCGTGAGACAATCCTTTTCCTTCAGATCTTTTTTTACTTTATCCATCTTCCTCCACTTCAGTACCCCTCGTTTTCTCTTCCAACCCCATCTATCTTTTGCCTACATATTCATTGTCTCTACTCATCACGTCCATACCACTTCAGCCTACTTTTCTCTACTTTTTTAGATATCTCTCACACTTTTGTTGTAACACTGATTGTCTCACTTCTTATTCTGTCCTTCTTTGTAACTCCAAACATCCATCTGAACATTCTGATTTCTGTCACAACAAAATTCTTCTCCTGCACTCCATTTACTGCCCATGTCTGAGCTCCAAACATCATTGTTGATCTTACCATGGTCTTAGAAACCTTACCTTTAACCTTTGCCTTAATTTTTCAATCACGCAATACTCCTGATACTTTCTTCCAATTGTTCCATCCACGTTGCACTCTGTGGGTTATCTCTGCATCTAGGTTTCCATCTTGAGCTACTACTGATCCTAGGTATTTAAACTTATCCACTCTTCTCAATGGCTCTCCCTGAAGGCTAACTTCTGAATTCTGATTACTAAACCTCAGATATTCTCACTTCTTAACTCCTGTTTATCTTCAACCCTCTGTCTTCCAATTCCCTTCTCCATTCTTCCAACTTCATCTCCATTTCCTCTTTTCTGGTGCTACACAACACAATGTCATCAGCACATAGCCTGGACCAGGGGGACTGGTCTTTTATCCCACAACTCAATGCACCCACAACTAAATCAACGAGGACTATCCCTGGTGGAGACTTACTCTTCCTGGGATCTTGTATGTTACCTCCTCTACTTTTCACCTGAATTCACATTCTGTCAAGCATATCCTGAACAATCCTCACAGACTTCTCTGGTCCTCCTTACTCTATCATGCAAATCAATAAATACTGAATGAAAACCTTTCTGACTTTCTTGATGCTTCTCTGTCAGCTGTCTCAGTGCAAAAACTGCATCAGTTGTTCCTCATATGTTTGACTTGGGAGTACTTCCAGTGTCATGACAAAACCACAAAATAGACATCGTGTGTCCCTTCAGCACCCCCCTCCCAACCAAGGCTGTCCAATTGGAGTCCAGTTCCCAGCATGCCATGCAGATGACTGTACAGATAGCATCACCCAGGGATACTCCTACTTAGCATATCGGGGTAGCTCGTATTCATCATAGGTTGTCTCCCCCGTTCTTTCATCATAGTGGTCCATGTGCACCATCCATCACACCATCAAATCTGCCAAATGTCTTTCTCATCCCAGTCAGTGCCCCAACATTCAGTGCCCCCTCTCTTACCTTAAACTTAACACTTTTTTTTCCCCTCTCCAGTCTCCTTCTTATGTTTCTTCTGGACTAACTTCTTTAGCTGGGCCCACTCTTGACCTGGTAGCCCTTTTTGATCAATTCAATTCAACATCATTACAGCATAACTAAGCAATTTTGTTAAGAGATAATATGAGACAGTGCAAAATGTAGGTGGAGTGCAATGCAAAAATAGTGCAATATATGTGTGTATAATTATCTGGACACATGGAAGACATGAGCTTCTCTTTGAAGAAGATTCTGTAAGCTTATGGAAAAAACAAAACTGTGAGCTTCTGCAATCAGTGACAGCAACAAT
The DNA here is from genome assembly GCF_016835505.1 of Polypterus senegalus. Taxonomy (NCBI): domain Eukaryota; kingdom Metazoa; phylum Chordata; class Cladistia; order Polypteriformes; family Polypteridae; genus Polypterus; species Polypterus senegalus. The sequence continues at coordinate 299,907,553 of NC_053156.1, forward strand.
GATTTGCCTACTGCTGTAAAAATGGCACCGTCTTTCAGATGAGATGTAAAATCGAGGTCCTGGCTGTCTGTGATCATAAAAGATCCTTCGTAAAGAGTAGGGTTTATGCCAGTGTCCTGGCTAAATTGCCCACCACAGCTTAGTTATTCTGGCCCCTAACCATTCCTCATCTCTAATTGGCTAAGTATCTCTCACCCCTTCACCATTTAACAGTGAATGTGGGGTGAAGATACTATTGCTGAATTGGCTGCATCAAGGATGCAGCACATTGCTGGTGCCTGAAATGGCTTCCCACTCAATAAATAAAGAGCTTTGAGTAGTGAGGAAAGTTCCATGTAAATGTAAAAAATTGTTATTATTATTCTTAATGGTTGATGAATTTTCTGGATCTCATAATTATCATGGTTTTTTTGGTGTTCACTTGTAGTGTAGACATTTTCAGTTAGATGTTTTCAATTTATTTGTGGTTAGTTTATTCCTGAGCAGAATGCTGGACATTTCTTTTTCAGAGTACGTCATTTTAATGCTTTTCTTCTCTTACAGAACCTAACGGCTCATTCTATTGTGCAAATTATCAAAGGTAAGGCACTTTTGTGAGATACCACATGAGTTTGTCATCATTTCTGCTCTGTCCGTTTGCCAATCTATTTTGGATAACCTCCTTACCGTGACAAAAATAGAAAAAAAGGATTGAGTTTTATTTTCAACAACAACAAAAAATGCTATTATGTGTAACTGAAACATGTAATTAAAAAACATTAAAAGAGTCACAGTAGGAGAGATAAGTGTCATTTGCACTGCAGTACTGGTGCAGATTTAGTGCACGTCCTTCGTGTGATTTGTTTTGAAACAAGTAGCCAATGCACATTGACACTTTCCAAGCAGATATCGAAAGATTTTTTGTTTTATTTTTTATTTTGCCTCTGCACTACAGTGGTCATATATGAGCACGAGTAGGCCATTTTCCAGGTTTGGCAAAAGTATGTAATATCTTGTAATGTCTTGTCTGCTTCTTCCCTCAAAGCCTTCAAGAAACAGACCCTTGAGGGCAGTGAAACAAATGAAGCTCCTCCCCTTCTAGTGCACCCGATATAAAAGGAGACCACCCCTGGAGAATGGCGTCTCATTTTAGATGTTGACCAGGCTGCTGCGCTCCCCTTAGACAGAACTAAATCCATCTAAAATGGCCGATTGAAATGACTATTTATTGACATGAAAACTTAAATCGAAGTGCTTCAGTTTTGTTGCTTTCCTTGCTTTTGGTTGAAATTAAACAGTTTTAGGCCCAGTTGGCACCCCAAGCAGCCATTGTTTGTTCTGCACCATCATGGCGCACCGCTACACAGGGTAGAATGTTAGTTCCTGACACGCTTGATCAACGGTCCCTGTTGTGTTATTGTAATCTACCATGGCGCCAAGCTTAGTGAATCCCACATTTTCCCAAAATGGACATTGACAGTTGTTGCATTTTCAACAGTGCTTGGGAGGCAAATGTCTTTTTTTGTCCTTCCATTTGACTGCAATTATGCCTTTTGCCACACAGCTACTGCACCACACTGCAGCTTGACGTGTTCACATGACCAGAATCACCAGGCATATCATGGTGGTCCAGTCGTACAGTTCCATATGCATCAGTCTCTCCTTTGAAGTAAAATTTCATGCAGTTCAGGTGCGATATAGAAACTGTTGTTATACAGTAACCTTGGTCAAGCAAAGGGTCCACCAGTGGCAGCACAGATGATGTAGCAAATCCGTATTTACTCTATCTGCCATCTCAGTTGGCCTCTCTGCTAGTTTAAAGTATCAAGTCTCAGATGTACCCAGAGCTTGCTTTGCACACACAGTGTGTAAACTTAAAAACTTCCCTTTGAGACAGAAGGAATAATTAGGGAAAACATTGAGCAACACATGGCATGAGCAGGAGTTTTACTGAACAGTCAGCATGGGGTCAGAAGAGGGAGGTCGTGATTATATGAGGAAGCAACAAAGTACATAATTAAAGTGGATTGCATGATATTATTTATCTTGACTTTCAGAAAGCATATGAGAAGATGCCACATAGGCATCAAACTAAAAGAATTTGGAGTTCAGGGTGTGGTGAGTGGAGGGATGCAGAATTGGCTCAGACACAGGAAGCAGAGGGTGATGGTGTTAGGAACCTTCTCAGAATTGGGTGTTTGAGTGGTGTCCAGCAAGGGTTAGTGCAGGGGCTGCTGCTGTTTTTAATAGATATAAATGATTTAGATAGGAATATAAATAACAAGTTGCTTGAGTTGGCAGATGTTACCAAGATAGCTGGATTGGCAGATAATTAAGAATCTGTAGAATGATCACAGAAGGACTGGGACAGCATACAGCTTTGGAGGAGTTGTGGATGATGAAATTTAATGTCAGTAAATGTAATATGCGGACAACGATACAAATTTCCATACTGGATCGGTTGTGCCCCAGGTTAACAACGACCAGTACTGTTAGTCAACAGGGTGCTGGGGGAAATTGGGCTACTGTTGGCCAAAGAAGAAGAAGGGGGGGGAGGGGGGAGAGATGTGTACGGAGGCAGGAGGAGAGGAAGAAGGTAAAGAGAGTGGAACTGAGGGTAGGAGCTTTGAATGTGGGCAGTATGACTGGTAAGGGGAGAGAGTTAGAAGAAATGATGGAGAGAAGGAAGGTTGATATATTGTGTGTGCATGAGGCTAAATGGAAGGGGAGTAAAGCCAGGTGGATCGGAGATGGATTAAAAATTGTTCTACCATGGTATGGATGGGAGGAGAAATGGAGTAAGAGTTATTCTGAAGTAACAGTATGACAAGAGTGTTTTGGAGGTGAAAAGAGTGCCAGACAGAGTAATGATTATGAAGCTGTAAATTGGAGGTGTGATGATGAATGTTGTTAGTGCATATGTCCCGCTAGCTGGGTGTGCAATGGGTGAGAAAGAAGATTTTTAGAGTGAGTTGGATGAAGTGATTAACAGTGCACCCAAGGGACAGAAAGTGGTGATTGAAGCGGATTTCAATGGACATGTTGGTGAAGGGAAAAGTGGAGACGAGAAGGTGATGGGTAGGTATGGTGTCAAGGAGATGAATGTAGAAGGTCAGAGGATAGTGGATTTTGCCAAAAGGATGGACATGGCTGTGGTGAATACGTATTTTAAGAAGGGGGAGGAACACAGGGTTACATACAAGAGTGGAGGAAAATGCACACAGGTAGATTACATGCTATGCAGAAGAGTCAATTTGAAGGAGATTGAAGACTGCAAAGTGGTGGCAGGGGAAAGTGTAGTTAAGCAGCATAGGATGGTGGTCTGTAGGATGACGTTGGAGATCAAGAAGAGGAAGAGAGTGAGGCGTATGATAAGTTGTATGAGAGGTTGGACACTAAGGAGGGAGAAAAGGACCTGTACCAATTGGCTAGACAGAGGGACCAAGCTGGGAAAGATGTGCAGCAGGTTAGGGTGATAAAGGATAAAGATGGAAACGTACTGACAAGCGAGGAGAGTGTGTTGAGCAGATGGAAAAATTACTTTGAGAGGCTGATGAATGAAGTGAACGAGAGAAAGAAGAGGTTTGATAATGTGGAGATAGTGAATCAGGAAGTGCAACGGATTAGCAAGGAGGAAATAAGGATGAAGAGGATGAAAAATGGAAAGGCCGTTTGTCCAGATTACATACCTGTGGAAGCATGGAAGTGTTTAGGAGAGATGGCAGTGGAGTTTTTAACCAGGTTGTTTAATGGAATCTTGGAAAGTGAGATGATGCCTGAGGAGTGGAGAAGAAGTGTACTGGTTCTGATATTTAAGAATAAGGGGGATGTGCAGGACTGCAGTAAGTACAAGGAAATAAAATTGATGAGCCACAGCATGAAGTTATGGGAAACAGTAGTGGAAGCTAGGTTAAGAAGTGAGGTGATGATTAGTGAGCAGCAGTATGGTTTCATGCCAAGAAAGAGTACAACAGATGCAATGTTTGCTCTGAGGATGTTGATGGGGAAGTTTAGAGAAGGCCAGAAGGAGTTGCATTGCATCTTTGTGGACCTGGAGAAAGCATATGACAGGGTGACTGAGAGGAGCTGTGGTATTGTATGAGAAAATCGGGAGTGTCAGAGAAGTACCTAAGAGTTGTACAGGATAAGTATGAGGGATACATTCAACATGGAGGTGGAATTACATCAGGGATCGGCTCTGAGCCCTTTCTTATTTGCAATGGTGATGGACAGGTTGACAGATGAGATTAGACAGGAGTCCCTGTGGACTATGATGTTTGCTGATGACATTGTGATCTGTAGCGATAGTAGGGAGCAGGTTGAGGAGACCTGAAGAGGAAGAGATATGCTCTGGAGAGGAGAGGAATGAAGGTCAATGAAGGTCAGTAGGAACAAGACAGAATACATGTGTGTAAATGAGAGGGAGGTCAGTGGAATGGTGAGGATGCAGAGAGTTGAGTTGGCGATGGTGGATGAGTTTAAATTCTTGGGATCAACGGTGGAGAGTAATGGGGATTGAGGAAGAGAGGTGAAGAAGAGAGTGCAGGCAGGGTGAATGGGTGGAGAAGAGTATCAGGAGTAATTTGTGACAGACGGGTATCAGCAAGAGTGAAAGGAAAGGTCTACAGGATGGTAGTGAGACCAGCTATGTTATATGGGTTGGAGATGGTGGCACAGGAGACAGAGCTGGAGGTGGCAGAGTTAAAGATGCTAAGATTTGCATTGGGTGTGACGAGGATGGATAGGATTAGAAATGAGGACATTAGAGGGTCAGCTCAAGTTGGACGGTTGGGAGACAAATTCAGAGAGGCAAGATTGAGTTGGTTTGGACATGTGCAGAGGAGAGATGCTGGGTATATTGGGAGAAGGATGCTAAGGAAAGTACTGCGAGGGAAGAGGAAAAGAGGAAGGCCTAAGCAAACGTTTATGGATGTGGTGACAGATGACATGCAGGTGATGGGTGTAACAGAACAAGATGCAGAGAACAGTAAGGTATGGAAGAAAATGATCCGCTGTGGAAACCCCTAATGGGAGCAGCCAAAAGAAGAAGAAGAAATGTAATGTATTGCACATATGGTGTAAAAATGTTAGATTTGAATACACAATGGGAGGTGTGAAAGTACATCTGAAGTATGGGAGGTCTCAAGTCCACTTTATGAGAAGGATTTAGGAGTCATAGTGGACTCGACACTATCTACTGTCACACAAAGTTAAAAAGGCTAACAGAATGTGAGGTTATATAATGCCCTGATGTGTGGAGTACAAGTGCAAGGAGGTTCTGCTCAAGCTTTATAACACACTGGTGAGGCCTCATCTGGAGTCCTGTGTGCAGTTTAGGTATCCAGGCTACTAAAAGGAAATAACAGAACTAGAAAAGGTCCAGAGAAGAGTGACTAGGCTGATAAGATAACATACTGTAAGACTAGGCTGATTAGTGGATTACAGGGGATGACTTTTGAGGAAAAATTAAAACAGCTGAGCCTTTTCAGTTTAAGCAAAAGAAAATTAAGAGGAGACCTAACTGAAGTGTTTAAAATTATGAAGGGAATTAGTCCAGTGGATCGAGACGGTGACTTTCAAATGAGTTCAAGAAGTTGGCAAGGGACACAGTTGGAAACATGCTACTGGTAAGTTTTGCACAAAGATTAGGACATTTTTCTTCACACAGAGAACAACTGACACATGGAATAAGTGACCATTAATGTGGTAGACAGTAGGACTTTAGGGTGCTTTAAAACTGGACTTGATGTTATTTTTGATGAATTAAATGAACAGGACTGGTGAGCTTTGTTGGAATGAATGGCCTGTTCTCACCCAGATTGTTTAAATATGATGTCATTTGATAACTGAGTGTCTTACAGTACATTCAGATTTTATTCAGAACCCTTCACTTTCTTCATATTTTATTGTTTTGTAGGTTTCATTTTAAATGAATAAATTTGACATTTTTGCCCATTACTTTATAATCAACAACCAATAATGACAAAATGAAAGCATGTTTTCAGAAAGATTTGAAAATGTATTCTCATTCATACATGTTTTCAGACCCTTAAATCAGTAGAGTCTTGTAGAAGACCCTATCAGTGGGTCCAAGTCTTCATGGGTAGGTCTCTACAACCTTAGCACACACAGAATTGGGCAGTTTATCTCATTCATCCTGGTAGATCCCCTCAAGCTCGGTTAAACTGGACGGAAAGCATCTGTAAACTGCTATCTTCAGATTTCTCCACACACATTCTGCCCGTTTGAAGTCTGGGCATTGGATGAGTCACTCAGTGACACTCCGAGACTTCGTCTGAAGAAACTCCAGCATTGTTTTGGCTGTAAGCTTCAAGTCATTGTAATGGTGAAAAGTTGAGCCGTCACCCAAGTCTGAGACGGCATGCATTCTGGAGCCGGTGTCCTTCCAGGACCTCTCTGTATTTGGCTGCATTCATATTTACATCTGCTCTAACCTGTCTCTGCCTTTGAGAAGCATCCCCATGGTAAGATGATACCACCACCATGTTTCACCACCGGGATGGTATTAGGCAGGTTCAAAAGACTTTAGTTTTTGTCTCATCCGAATGTTTTTCCTCAAGCCCTTCAAATTTATATACTGTATTTAGGCCTGTGTAAACAAATAGATTTTCTTATTGTTATTTTTTGTTTAAATGATTCAGTTTCGATTCTTAATGTTTTAAGATCGATCTTTAGAATCTCTGTCCTGCTCTATTACATATGTAGATCTTTGTTTAGCCTTGTTTTCGGCATCTTTTCCAGTAGATGTTGCTAATGTAGCTATTGAGGCTTTCTATGAAAAAGGCACTTTACTACCTCGCATAGATGATTAATGTCCGGCTGCAGGTAGGATTACATGAAATGGTGTCTTCCTCTATACTGAAATCAGTGCCTGTGACACTTAAATCAGATCTGTGATGTTCCTGCAGTGTCAGTAATGAACAACAGGATAAAAGTAAAGCCATATGTAAGCTGCACAACTCAGAAAATAAGTGTTGTTGTAATGCAACAAATTTTAAGAAATCATTTATCCCGACATCAGCCATAATCTCTATCTCAGTCAACATCCAAACAAGTAGAGCCTAAACAGTCTACACTGGAGACAGCGGGCAGCACCAACATTCCATTTAATTTGCCTCATGCCTAAAAAATAACAGAATCTGTCCCTGCCTTTGAGCATCATCCCCATAGCATGATGATACCACCACCACCAAGTTTCACCACAAGGATGGTATTAGGGAGGCTCAAAGAGATCAGTTTTTATCTCATCAGTTCAAAGAATGTTTGTCTTCAGGCTCTCAGAGTCCTTATGTATCATATGAGTCATATGTATTTTACTCAACAGTGACTTCTGCCAAGCCACTCTACCACTCTAGGCCTAACTGATGAAGTGATGCCATGGTGGTTGTCCTTCTCACAGGTTCCCACATCTCAGCAGATGACCATTGGGTTTTTGCTTGCCACTCTGTCTGAGACCCTTCTTGCCCCATCAATCAGTTTTGCCAGATTGCCAGCTTTAGGAAGAGTCCTGCTGGTCCCAAATGTCTTCCATTTCACATTTCATGAGGTTACTTTGACCACCCATAGCTTTAGAAATGGTTTGATAACTTTGCCCTGATTTATGCTTCACCACAATTTGTTTCTGGAGGTCTACAAAGAGATCCTTGGACCTCATGGCATGGTCATTGTCCTGACATGCAGTGTGAATTGTGGGACCTTCTATACACAGGGACACATGTATGTCTTGATAAATGATGTCCAATCCTGTCAGTATGCCACATGTGACTCCAATCAGGTTCTTGACACATCTCAAGGATCACTAAAGCAAACAGAATGAATTTGACAGTGACGTGTAGTGACACAGCAAACAGAGTAATTCTAGGACTCTATGAGAGATTTTAATTTTAGATTTGTAAATATTTACAAACCGTTCTGAAAAATATTTTCTCACTTTGTCATTTTTGGGCAAAAATGGTCAATTTATCCATAGAAAATGAATCCTACAACACTATAAAGTGTGCAGACAGTGAAGGGGACTGAATACATTCTCAATCGAGTGCATGTCACACAGAGTTGGAGCAGCTTAGCGATTCGCTAAACAAACGGGCTTGATGGACTGAGTGGTCTCCTCTCATTTGTTATGCTTCTTGTGGTCTCTGCAAATTCTATTTGGTGTGAATTGTTCCAATTATTTCTACATAAAGTGTATTAAAACTCTTCTCTTGTGTGTCATAACCCATCCTGGCTCCTTACTCTCATCACCTCTGCTGACAACTGGTCTTCTTCTCCATTGGATGTCCTGCAGTCCTTTGATCGAATGTTTAATTTTTACATTTGCTGAAATCTGCTCATTCATCTTTGTTTCTTTTTTATTCTCAGATGAAGAGATGCCAAGCATCCACAGAAGACTTTAACCACTAAAAACCCTGTGTAGTCAATTTAAATAAAGTAGTCATGCATACCTACTCCTTGTGTCTTCAATTGTCAGTCCAGATTGATAACATTGATTTGTCACTCTGCCATGATGGCTGTTGTGGATTCGTTTGATTTCAGACAATTCCCTATGAAGAGTCAAGTTTGATGGCTATTATAGAACAACTGTGAGCCACCTGTGTTTATGTGCCTTAGTCAGATATCTGATCCCTTTAATGATGATGATGATGATGATGGCAGGAGAAACTTAACACTTTCAGCCTAACATCTTGGCTTTCTTCTTGTCAAATTCAGTATGAATAACAGCATACACTTTTCACATACAGTTTGTCTGTAAAATTAATTTGGTTCTTATTAATTTATTTTTCACCACTTATATGAAGCTGGGTCACAGGGGCAACAGTCTTAGTTAGCAGTGAGGCCCATGCGTCCTTTTCGCCAGACACACTTGAGAACTGATATTGTGGGATACCAAGGTGCTCCCAGACTGTCTAAGATATGTAATCCTGCCAGGGAGCCCTGGATCTTCCTTGGGGTCTCCTCTCTGCTGTCCATGCCCATAAAACTTCCACAGGGAGGCGTCCAGGAGACACCCATATCAGACGCCCGAACCACCACAATTTGCTCCTCTAGATGTGGAGGGTCAGCAGCTTTACTCTGAGCTTCTCCAAGATGTCTGCACTTCTCACCCTCTAAGGCAGAGCTCAGCAACTCTGCAGAGGAAGCTCATTTTGGTTGCTTGCACCTGTGATCTCATTCTTTCAGTTATTACCAAAAGCTCATTTGGCATGCATTCCCTCAATTTACAAAATGAAAAGCTTATTAAAATGATTTTTTTTGTTGGTTTTATAGTTTTTTAGGATGGAAAGCAAAAAAAAATATTTCTCCATAAGTCTTATTCCACAGCCATAGCCATTTTGTCTTTCCAAGGATGACCTCCAGCACTGCCCGGATGTTCTACTTCCATAAAGCTCCTTCCATAAAGTTCAACTTAGTTTATTCTGCTTCGTGCACTTGCCTACTTAGACATTCATGCTTTCAGAATGTTTTCAGAAATAGATGATATTAAAAGTGTTGTCCCTCTGGAATTGATGTATTGGCCGCTGCTTCTTTTAATATACATAAACAAGGACAGGGCTATAATCAATAAAATGGTTAATTTTGCAGATGATACCAAACTGTGAGAAAGTGTAAACAATGAAGAATCAGTTAAATAATTGTTACATAGGAATATTGGATCGCACACCAGTTTCGGCAGATTTGTGGAAGAAGAATTAGAATGTACTTAAATGTAAAGTATTAAGAAACAAAATTCAAGATACAAGAAGGTTATTGTCATATACATAGTAAAAACAAATGTTACAACCATGTAATGAAATTGTTACTTTGCTTGCTCACCTTCATATACAAAGACAGAAAAAACAAAAAAAGTATAAAAATAAATAGCAATTACAAGATTCCAAAATAAGGTGCACAGTGCTTGATGACATACCGCAGCAGTCAGTACATTTATGAGACTATGAGGTATGTTTAATATTATATTAAATTCTGGATCCTCAACCATCTAGGAATGGTTATATGGTAACTTCTAAAACTTTAGAAGCCCAGCATCCTACACTGAGAAGGATTATCTGTGTGCCACAAATATTCTGTGCTCTGCTTTCTGTAGTGCCCTGCGGCCCTGGGCTGAGTAGGTGCCACACCAGGATATAATGCAGACAGATATTCTGATGTTCCTCTGACAATACAAACATGGTGTGTGCGTGAGTCGCCCCTTTCAGGGTTGGTTACACTCTTGTGGCATGTACTGACAATGCTGTCCTGGTCACTTTTGACTTTGAAATGGATACATCAGGCTTTGGAATTGTTATGTTACTTGTGTAGCTGACTACTACTTTTTTTTAAGAAGACTAGTGATGAGCAAACCAATTTGTGTGAAATTAAATTAAATAAAAAAAAGGTCTTTGCGCCGTTAGCACATATGTGTTCAATTTTATCAACAACATAATTCACCATGTTCACATTTTGGTGTCGAGCTTGGAAAAATGAACCAGCAGTGCAAGAGCCAATCTTAGAAAGTTAAAGCTTTGAGTTAAACTCATATTAGTGTTTGCTTAAGTAGAATAGAATTGTAAGAGTTGGATTTGAACCCTGGTCCAATGTGCACCTGGCATGTGTCTGAGCCTCATATCCTTCTGAGCTTTATACTTAAAAACTGACACTCTTATTTTATTATTCACTATCATAAATGTATTTATTGTTATTTTATATAGCCCCTTAAGAGAAAGATGTTATATTTATGGCATAACCATTCTTCTATAATACTAAGTTTCCTGTTTTTGTACCCAGCTGGATCATTATATATATAGTTGTAGTTGCTGTTGTTTAGAACAGGTCCCAGTGCTAGCAGGGACTGACAGACTCATTTACAGCAGGAAAATGGGATAAGCATACAGTTTTCTGACCGTTAAAAATGGTTCAACTGTATGAGAGAAGTTAAAGAGAAAAACAAGGTATAAGCCTTAAACAGAAGTTTTCTTTCCTTGCAATACCAATTGTTTCTTTATTTTTGCGTGAACTGTTTTACTTTAAAATTTTACTAAAGTTATTAAAACAAAGATATTTTTTTCTGTGGAATCATTTCAACGCGTCAAGCTTTTTCAAGAATCCCATGAAGCAAACTAAAGCTGTACAACTTTGGTAATTTTGGTTAAATGCAGCTACAAGCAGCATGACTGTCTAAGTAGGCAAGTGTACGAAGCAGAATAAACCGTGTTGAGCTTTATGGAAAGAGATGTGGAACATCTGGGCGGTGCTGGGGGGCAGCATGGGGATGAGACAGTGACTGTGGTGGTGGAATAAGCCCTATGTATCAACATTCCTTACATTCCAGCCAAAAAAACTATAAAAATACAAAAAAATGTAATTTTAATCACTTTTGCTTTTTGTAAATTGAGAGAATGTATGCCAAATGAGCTTAGTGTTATCATCAAAAGAATGAGATCACAGGGGCAAGAAACCAAAATGAGTTTTCTCTGCAGGATGGCTGGGCTCTAATTTAGAGAGGATGAGAAATGCAGACATCTTGGAGAGTCTCAGAGTAGAGTCGCTACCCATCCTCATCGAGAGGAAACAATTCAGGTGGTTCGGACATCTCATTGAGGTGCTTCCTGGGCGCCTCCCTATGGATGATTTACAGGCATGAACCAGCTGGGAGGAGACCCTGATGAAGATCCAGGGCTTGTTGGGAGGATTACATTTCCCAGATGGCATAGAAACACCTTGGGAACCTATATTATGAGTTGGCAAGTGTGTCTGAGAAAAGAATGTTTGGGCCTCACTGCTAAGACTGTTGCCCCTGAGGACCTGGCTTCTGATAGGCAGTGTAAAATGAATGAATAAATGCTAAATTATGATTAGGGGAAATTTGGCTAAACTGCATTATATGGTATGCATGACATTCACTATGATAGTGAAATTAACATCTGTCTGGTGGATACCGACCTGCAATGTTTCGATTGGCGTTCATGTTTGGAGTCTACTTACAACTGCAGACTTTCCTGCTGACTTCCTCATTGATCATTTACAGGTAACCCCACTCTAAAGATGTTTGTAGATGATGATTATCTCAACTATTTATGGTTTGACAGTATGGTGGACAAAATAGTTGTGGAAAGACTGTGTGAAGAAAAAACTCCTGATGTTTTTACAAAATTTACACTAAACAAATTTCCAACTGTCTGATGAACAATTTCTGTTCATAATTTAAAAAAAAAAAATCATGTCTCCTCTTGCTTAGATTGAAAAGGCCCAACACTTTTAATCTTTCATCATAATTCATCCCCTGTAGCCCTGGAATCAGCCTAGTTGCTCTTCTCTGAGCTTTTTCTAGTGCTGCTATGTCCTTTTTGTAGCCTGGAGACCAAAACTACGCACAGAACTTCAGAGGACTCACTAGTTCGTTATAAAGCTTCAAGATTGCCTCATTGGACTCCACACATCAAGGCACTATATAACCTAAAATTCTATTAGCCTACTTAATGGGTTCTGAAAACTGTCTGGCAGTTGATGGTCTCAAGTCCACTACGATTCTTAAGTCCTACTCATTAGGTGGACTTTCAATTTTCACACCTCATATTGTGTTTTCAAACCTAACATTTTTACTTTGTATGTGTAATACTTTAAATTTACTGACATTAAATTTCTTCATTCACAGCAATCCCAAGCATGTATGCTGTCCAAGTCTTTATGTGATGGTTCAATAGATTCTCATTTATCTGACAATCCACCTTTATTGGTATCATCTGCATACTTAAACAGCTTGTTATTTATTTTCCTATCTAAATCTCTTACATAAATTAAAAATAACAGCAGCCCTAGCACTGACCCCTGCTGGTCACCACTTTTAGCATCACTCAATTATGATGAGGTTCCTCACACCATCACCCTCTGCTTCCTGTGTCTGAGCCAATCCTGCACCCATTTACACACTACAACCTGAACTCTCATTTCTTTCAGTTTGATGTCCATGTTGCACCTTCTCAAATTCTTTCTGAAAGTCAAGATAAATAATATCATACGCTCCACTTTGATCGTATCATTTGTTACCTTGTTATAGAATTCCAGCATGTTTGTGAAATATGACCTCTCTCTTTTGAACCCATGCTGACTGTTCAGTAAAATTCCTGCCCTTGCTGTGTGTTGCTCAGTCCTTTTCTTAATTTTTCTTTCCATGTTCTCATTCTCAATGGGAACGATTCAGTTTTAAGTTCTACATTGTATGCGAAGCAAGTTCTGGGAACATCTGAGACTGAATACTTTACACCAGATAAAGTAAAAAAATAAAAGATTAAAGATAGCAGGTAGCATCATTACAGCATCTGTGCTGTGACTGGCAGACCCTTTGCTTGACCAAGGTTATTGTATAACGATGGGCAGTATCTATACCACACCTGAACTGTGTGAGATTTTATTTCAAATGAAAAACTAATGCATACAGCACTGTACGCGCAGACTGCCGTGATATGCCTGATCATTCCAGTCACGTGAACACACCAAACTGAAACATGGTGCAGTAGCTGTGCGGCAAAAAGGCAAAATGATTGCAATGAAATGGAAGGACAAAAAAAGACGTCTGCCTCCAAAACACTGTTCACAATGCAGCAACTGTCAATGTTCATATTGGGGAAAATGTGGAAGTAAGCTTGGTGTTATGGTAGGTTATAATAACACAACAGATGGCATCGATCATGCGTGTCAGGCAGTAACATTCTACCCTGTATATCAGGACAAAAGAAGGCTGCTTGGGGTGCCAGCTGTGCAAAACCTATTTTTATTTTCAACAAAATGCAATAAAAGGAATACAATTCAAGCACTTCAACATGTGATTGCTTGTCAATAAATATTTGTTTTAATCCGCCATTTTAGATGGACATAGTTCTGGCTTGGGGTAGCGCAGAAGCTTGGTCAACATCTAAATTGAGATGCCATCTTCCAGGGGCTGCCTCCTTTTATTCTGGACAAGGGCTTCTTTCATTTCAGTGCCTTAATGGGGTGGTTTTTCTAAGGTTGTGAGGGAAGAAGGATACAAGACTGTTAGCAGTAGTGGCCCCTCTCTTCTTGGGGTGGTACTGTTTAATTTAGATGAGCCTGGAATATGACCTTCTGGTGCGTGTCCTGCATGGGGCAACATAAAAAATACTGCAAAAAAAATCTTTTGACATTTCCTTAAACTTTGCCTATGTGTATTGGTTTCTTTTCCAAAATAAATTGCACAAAGGACTGCACTACATATGCATCAGTACCGCAGTGGACATGTTGACTTATCTCTCCTACTGTGATTCTGTTAAGTGAAAGAGCCAATCTTAGAAAGTTACAGTTAATGTTAAATTCATTTAAGTTCTGCTTACTTTCAATAGAAAATCAGTTTGTTATGTTCTTAGATCATGGTATAGTCTTTTACTCCCGTACATTAAATTGAACTTTCTTAGCTATATCTATATAACCGAGTGATAATTAAGCCAGTTAGGAAACAGCATCATTACTAGCATTGACTGTTAGATAAGTTTGCAAAAAGGATATTAGCCTACAATTTTCAGACAATTTTATTGTTTTGGATTTGAACATCTGCAAGTAGGACTGTATGACTAAACTTAAATTGAAATGAAACAAGATATAAGCCTTAAACAGAACTTTGTATAAAATACGTGCTTTTCTTTGTAATATCATTTTTTTTCTGTTTTTTACTAAAACTTTTAAAAACGAAGATATTTGGTCTATGGCAATATTTGTTTTTTTTTTTTGTTTTTTTTCCCCCCCGTGTCCTGCTCGGCTGTGAAGCAATCAGAATTGATGTCTGAATGCTGGTGACTAGCCTTACAGTTTTTCTCTCAGGTGGAGCGTTACAGCTTCTGCTAACGTCACGCCTGATACCAAAACTTTATTAGAAATATTTTCAGATGTTTTTAAGATTCGAACCGGACACGGAGACAAAAGTGAAAGAAAAAGAAGAGAGAAAAGGAAGAGGTGGAGGCAAAGGGGGAAGGGGGGATTTTCATATAGAATAAACAATAAATGAACCAGAAAACGCTTCTAGACCTGCAGAAAAAAAAAAAACCACAAGACAAAAACATTGCTGCATCAGCTACATGAAGATATATAAAAGTAAAAATGTTTACTGACAATCACACAGTAATGATTACTAAAGCCTTTTAGGGCCAACCACAAACTTAGGTCATGTGCTGAAGATGTCCAAGTCATACTTATGAAAGCACCATGTGAGCACCTGTGTGTGTACGCACGCTTGTATGTGTAAGGTTTCTCTATAGGAGCGTCCAATAGTGAGTGTGAAGGGCCACAGACTTGCCCCCAAAAACGTGCGGAAGATGGAGGGAGTTCCAAGCCCCGAGATCCAGAGGTCACCCCAGAGCGCGGAGACCCCAGGGAGACCGTCACCAGGGAAGCCCCAACTCCCTCGAGGGCGAGAGGATCACCCGGGGCCACAACCAGCAGCCGGCAGAGTCCCGGGAGATACCAACGGCAAGCCCCCAGGCCCGCCCGCAGCCGCTCACCCCCGAGTCGGCCGGGCCCAGAACCCAGCAGTCCGGAACCCAAGGGCGACCCACCAAGCCGAGGACCCAACAGAGCCCAGGGACCAGATCTATGGCAATATTTGAAAATGCATCACACTATTGCCGGAACTATCCTATGAAGCAAGCTAAAAGCTGCAGAACAAATGCAGCTACATTAATGTTTTGGTAATTACATGTTTCTGTTACATATACAGGTGAAATTCCACTAGAACGAATATTGTTACAATAAAAGTATTTTTAAAATTATGCCCCTTTCAAACCAGATACAGTTGGAGCAGTTTGCTCATGATGAGTGGGCTAGGAAACACATCTTTACTCAAAGTGTTGTGGGGCTCTGGAACAAACTACCAACATATGGAGTTGAAACAGAAACCTTTTGGAAGGATCTGGATGAGATATCAGGACAGCTTAGCGATTAGCAAAAGAAACTGTCTTGATGGACTGAATGGTCTCCTCTCGTTTGTCAGATTTCTTATTTTTCTAATACCATCCCTACCGAGAAGCATGGTGTGGCAGAATCATGCTATGGGGACCAGATGGAGTGGTCAGAATTGAAAGAAGGATATTTGCAGCCAAATACAGAGAGCTCACTGAAGAAAACCTGCGACAGAGTGCACATGACTTAAAGAATACAGCCATAATAATGCTGGAATGGCTTGAGGACAAGACTCTGACTCTCCTTAGGCACTTTCCTACTACAAGAACTTGTTTTTCAGGAACCAGTAAGTTCCTGTATGATGCAGACCCTGGGCCACTTGTGGTGCCTGGCCACTTTCGTGTGTTGTGTTTCCAACAATTTATAAGTAATAAATGCCCAATCAGTGTCAACATGCGAGGAAAGAAGAGAGAGAGAGGATAGGTGTAGGTGCTGATACAGCGCATTGCCGTACCCACCACATGACAAACCAACTCAGGATCCCAGATTAGGACCCGAATGCAGCCATGATATGGGTGACACCTCAGCACCACTCAAGTTCAGATGGAATGGAACAGTGTGAGCTTTTTTATGGTGGCTAGAGTGCCAATTCTACTACCAACCTCTAGGGTTTTCCCTGCAGTTTGGAGGGACTACATGCAGGGCTGAATGCAGATTAACGTCATACGCAGGACGGAGCAATTGCAGGTTTAGGGCCTTGCTCAAGGGCCCAATGAAGTAGAGTCACTTTTGGCATTTACGGGATTCGAACTGTCAACCTTCTCATTGCCAGTGGAAATCCCTAGCCTCAGAGCCACCACTATATTCTGGCAATGAGCAAAAGTTTAGTTATTGTGGACTGTAAAGTTTTTAACAGAAATGGTCAAAAGACTATTTTAGGTCTCACTGAAAAATGTTTACACTCACGTAAAGTCATCTAAAGTTGTTTTCTTCTTGCATATGTTAAATTAGGCAGTCTAGTTAAATTTTCGAGGTGGGTTGTTAGCAATTGTAACTAAATACTGAGTATAGTAAAACATTTGTTAATGACACTAAACTTTCTTCATAGCTCTCTATTCAGAAAATTGTTCGTCTATCCCATTTCTATGCCGAAAATGGTTTTTTTAAATGCCTGTGCACTGGGACCTGTTCTAAACAACAATTGACTCAATTATCACACTGTATCTTAATTATAGCAAGAAAGTTCTATCTCATACTAACTTACAGAGGGAAAAGACTATACCATCGTCTAGGACTATGAAAGAAATGTATGGTCTATTCAAATTAAGTAAACATTAATATTGGTTTAACTCAAAGCTTAAAGTATTACTTTCTAAGATTGGCTCTTACACCAACTATTGACGCCTGTTGCCCCGTCTTTTGATGCTGATTGGTGATTTGATTGCATTTAGTTTTGGCATAAATTACGGCTAAAGGGGCTTCTAAAAAGAACTGAATGAAGGGTCTGAATACTTTTATGAATGAGAGATTTCAGTTTTTGATGTTGAATTAATTTCCAAACCTTTCTGAAAACACGTCTCCACTTTATCATTATGGGTTATTGAGAGTAGATTGATGGGCAAGAATGACAAATCTCTTCATGTCAAATATTAAATTTATGACACAATAACGTGTGCAGAAAGCGGAAGGAGTCTGAACACACTGTAAGAACAACGTAAAGAAAATCTGCAGATGTCAAATGTTCACAAGTACTGCTAACTCCATATTTGACATGTACAGTATGTAAACTAAAGCTTAAAAATCAGCAAGAATCAAAAAGCATTTCATTCTGTTGCCTGCTATGTCTTAGAAAACCCTGCAGTATTCATTTCATGTTAAGAGTAAATCAGCTAAACTGACCAGAAATTTGGAAGGAGTCACCTAGCAGAGCATTAATACTCACTGGAGCCACCACTGCAGCAAGCATAGTGATGGTGGTGAGGAGGCAAACTGTTTTCACAGCGAACAAAGTGATGATCGTCTCACAGGATGAGGTCTCAGGATCTTTAAAGGCTTGGGCGTATTATGCACTTTTATATATTTAGACTATACAAATACATATATGATAAAATAAAAAAAAAAACGTGATCTCACTAATTTGCATTGCTGTGTAAGATGGGCACATAGTAAAAAAATTAGTTCTTTATCAGTAATTCACAATGTTTAACTATTTAGGACCTGAAGGAAATTTTATTAAGCCACGTGTTTATTAAAGGAGATATACCAAAGAGAATAAATTAGGCAATTTAAACTGAAGAGACAGTCTTTACTTCTGAAGTTATCAAGGCAGAGACCTAAGGAACAGTAAAAGACGTTAGAAAGTCTAAATAAATCAGTTAGTATGAGCTCAGACTGTCAAATTTTGTGAAAGAGCAGGTCTCAAACATACTGAAAAAAACAATGAAATTTAGGAAAGCAGTGGGACTGACTGGAGTGGGTGCCGAATGTCCTCACCTGAGATGTGGCTTAAATGGAATAAACATCTGGTGGTACTCTTTGTGGTGCTTAATGAATAGTGTGTTGGGGTTGTACTACCTTGGAGATCCAAAAGTGCCTAGGTATACATGATCTAACCAGTAGGGGGCATTGCAGCACCCCAAACCCCTTAGACACAACCGCAGTGACACAAAACCTGGATTCAAGTAAAAGCATTACTATAATAAATTACCTTTACCAAAGACTTCTTTGTAATAATAACCACACTACAAACACAACTCTCTTCTTTCCTTTCCCTCCACTCCTCCCAGGGCAGCTTTGTCCTCTTCCACCCAACTCCAACTCCCTAGGATGAGGTCCAGCAGCTCTTCTTATCTTAGACCTTTAATATTACAAGCCACAGGTGGCTTCTGCAAGATGCAAAACAAGCTTTAATTTATTGCCAGTGTTTACTGTAAATTAAACTCCATTTTCTATAAGACCTGCCCTGCAGCAGACTGCTTGATACATTACATCAAGTTTTGAAGATTAATACAATAAAGTACTGACACTTATTTCAATAACACACGTAAACAAAATGAATTGCGAGTTTAATTCAAAGCTCCCATTTTCTGAACTTGCCATCCCTTGGGAGATTGCAGTGGTCCTGTCAACTATGGTTACTAAAAGAAAAAGAAAGAAAGAAAGAAAGAAAGAAAGAAACTGCCATGCAATGACTTTGAACCCCCAAAAAGTATAATTTTAGTGTTTGTCAAGCAAATAAAAGGCATATGAATGAACAATAGATAGGAAAAGACACCCGTAACTTTGAAAGTAGCAGAGCATAACAACAGGAGTTTTTAGATGTAATCAGTGACTGTTTTTAACACCGCATGGTTAAATCACCAAAGGAGGGGCAAGCCTGTCTATTTATATTTTTTTAATAATCAAGTTAGAATTGAGGGTGTAGAGGTGATTGGGTCATGTGTTTCTAATTTAATACAGTTCTCAGTGTTTTGGAAGAGTGCAGATGCTAAGACTCAGTCAGTCAGTCACGGGGGTCTGCTGGAGCCAATCCCAGCCAACACAGGGCGCAAGGTAGGAAACAAACCCCAGGCAGGGCGCCAGCCCACTGCAGGGCACACACCAAGCACAATTTAGGATCACCAATGCACCTAACCTGCATGTCTTTGGACTGTGGGAGGAAACCCACGTAGATACAAGGAGAACATGCAAACTCCACGCAGGGAGGACCTGGGAAGTGAACCCGGGTCTTGTAACTGCGAGGCAGCAGCGCTACCACCGCGCCACCGTGCCGCCTTGATGCTAAGACTAAACCCTTTTAAGTCTAACCTTGGTAAGGCGAATTTTGAACAGATGAGGCAAAGTCTATGGACCTGAGATAAGCTTTTAAATGTAGAGACCGCCTAGGAGCAGTGGCGCAGGTTTAAAAATGTTTTACATATAATGAAGGACAGGTGCACACCTCATTTGGAATTAGTAGGAATTTTAAAAAAGCATGGGGTTAATAAAGAATTGAAAAAGAAGCTGAAAAGGAAACAACAGATGAATAAGGCAAAAACTATGAATAACTCCATATGAGAACACGAGGGCAGTCATTAAGAAAGACAAAACGCATTTAGAGATGAATATAGAGGAGTGGTGAAAGATGAACCAAAGAGACTCAGTATTTAGACTGTAGATTTAGTATTTTAGTAGTAAAAGAACAACTATCGAAAATAAAATACTGTAGTATCCCTTCCCAGGTGGGTAAATAAACCTCACAAGCAAGTGCTGGTAATTGTCCAAAAAAACAATGGTTTTATTTTTTTTCCTCTGACTTAACTGAACTGGCCAAAAACAATGTAGTCAGGACAAACAAACAGGCATTGAACAGAACAAAACAAAACTCCCAGAAGACTGAGTCAAACACCCTCTCTAAGAGAATCTCCTACCCCAGCACCCCAGAGGCTGCTTATTAAGAGTGGCAGTTGTGTCTCCTCTGCCCACCCCTCTCCACAGCACTTCGTGCCGCCCCTTTTCTTGCCTCAGTGACAATTTCTTTCCCAGACCGTTACAATATCATGTATTAGCACAGATAGATATTAATTTAGTAAGAGCTTTTAAAACTTAGTGTGAATTAGGTATGTCAAGTAAATGGTTAAATAAAGGCATATGCCATATTTTTTTTGGTTAAGCTTAAACAGAAACCACCAATATGTAGTAATTCAGAAAGACAGAGAAGGAAGAGAATGACGCACAGAAACTGCCTGAGGTCAGACAAGGGGAAACAGGGGGAACACCTGTTGTTTGAAGGTCAATTAGGAAATGAGGGAAGCAAAGGAATTATATTGAATGACAAGAAACAAGAAATATTTGTGGTCAAGAAAGGCCTGTGAGAAGCCAGCTGGAATAAGGAGTCAGAATAGACAGCAAAGGCATTGTTACAAGCACGGCCAGGATGATAAGAAATTATTATATAAACTGTGATTTTTGGGCTTGTTCAGGACTCATCTTAGATTGGCCTAATTGGGCTGAGTCTGTGCGATTGTTTATTGCAATAAATTAATTACTCTGTTTGCCTATCCTTTGACTCCTAGAGCCTTCTTTCAAGGTGTGAATCTTTGGCATATTTTATGCTCCCACATAAATTTGGTGACCCCGGACGTGAGGAGGGAAAAGGCGGCTGCAGAATCCGAATGGGACGGTGCTCTGCAAAAGGGACACAGATGGTGGCCACCTAGAAAGGTAAGTGGTATTTTGCTAAAATTGTTTGTCTGCCAGGTATAGGCGAAAAAGCCTGTCTGGATACTGCTTCCAGGCTTGCCATAGAGAGAGCAAGAAGGAAGGGCTGGATTGGGACAGGTGGTGAGAGTGTTCTGTTTTTACTCGGGAGAATCAAACACAATCATTTTGAACAGCTATCAGTATTTTGGACAGTTATTTATCTGGACTCAATTTCAATTTCATTAACATTTCAGTAATCATATTTTTGCATTATTTGTATTGTGTGTTTGGTATACATGTGCAGGGGTAAGCGAGGTTTCGTTATTGTATATGTGGTGTCCCCCTGCTTGGCCACCTGTTCTGCCCCATCTCACTAGGGCAAGTTCAGACATGCCCAAGGTCTGCCTAGGCCCCCGCCCCCCTTGAACCCATCACCACCCCCAACCACTTCCCAGCCCCCCCTCTTCCTAAGACATGTTCAGGCATGTTCCCGGCCTGAAGGGCCTGCCTAGGACCCCCGGACAGGCAGCACCTGATGGCTGGGCAGACCCTGTTGGCTGGCCCCTCCACTTACTGGGCCACTTCTGAAACTGGTGTATAAAAAGCGATGCATTTTCCTCAGTTCTAAACACTCTGTGAAGAAAAAATGGAATCTATGACCAATGCCCCAGTGAAGTGTCGGTTCCACAGGGTCTATTCTAAGGATCGTTTGAAAAGGGTTAAAAGATGTTTGGTTCCCGAGTTTCTTCAAGCTAAATCGGCCGACCAGGATCGGGTGAAGTTGTGCGAAACAAGGGTAGAATCAGGCGAGGACGATAAGGAAAACTGTCCTCCGCCTTTAGTATTCAAGGACTGAATTCTGCAAGCTGAAACGACTGCCCAGTAACGGACTAACTGGTCTGAAACATTGCTCGATTCGAGCGATGACGAATTGTAAAACCCACCTTTATTTACGCCACGCCCCATCCCTTTTACCATAAATACTCAGTCTGTTAGTCAACGGATCCAGACGGAGGATCAGACCATTTCAGAATTCGTTGAAGCTTTTAAAGCTCCCTGCATATCGTCAGCTTCAGACTCTGAAATGACGGAGGTCGGCGTAACATCCTCAGGGTTTCCGCCTATAATAAAATAATAATAAAATAATAATAGATTTTATTTATATAGCGCTTTATATTTAACAATCTCAAAGTGCTACAAAATAAGAATAAATTAACAAACAAGAAATCTATAGAAATAATTTAACAAAATGCCTTTCTAAAAAGATAAGTTTTTAGGTTTCGTTTGAAGGCATCGGTCGACTGTGGGGCTCTCAAGTAGTCAGGGAGGGAATTCCACAGCCTCAGCGCCACCGAAGAAAAGGCCCTATCACCCATACTGCTAAGCTTAGTTCTGGGAACTTGAAGAGTGTTGGTATGCACAGAGCGGAGGGTGCGTGAGGAAGTATGAGGGATAAGGAGTTCCTGTAAATACAGGGGAGCAGATCCATAAATGCACTGATGGGTAAGGAGGGAAACCTTGTACTCAATTCTAAGTGGTACAGGGAGCCAGTGAAGGGTTTTCAAGATAGGAGTGATGTGGCTATGCTTTCGCACCCTCATCAGGATCCTGGCAGCTGTTCTGAATGTACTGGAGTCTCTGGATACTCTTGCCAGGAATCCCAATGAGGAGCGCATTACAGTAATCCAGCCTGGACGAGACAAAGGCATGGACAAGCCTCTCTGCATCCGCCAGGGTACGTGTTGGACGGAGTTTAGCAATGTTCCTGAGATGGTGAAAAGATGACTTACAGAGATGTTTAATGTGGGTGTCAAAAGTGAGTTGAGAATCCATTTTAACACCCAAGTTTGTAACAAATGTAGAAATAGGAATCTTTTTATCAGAAAAAGTGATACTGGTGATGGTAGAGGAATGAAGCTGGTGTGGTGTGCCAACTAAAATGGCTTCTGTTTTAGATCCGTTTAGCTGAAGGAAGTTGAGCCTCATCCATGCCTCTATTTCCTCCAAACAAATAGTCAGTGTAGATGTTGGCAGAGGAGCAGTAGAGGAGGTGGGAGTAGTCCTAAGATAAAGCTGAGTGTCATCGGCATAACAATGAAAAGAAAGACCATGTCTGCTAATGACACTTCCAAGGGGGAGCATATAAATGATGAAAAGGATGGGGCCCAACACAGAGCCCTGTGGAACTCCACAGGTAACATTATGGGTGTGAGATTTTGCGCTGACAAGTGCGACATACTCAGTTCTACCGGTCAAATAAGATGTAAACCAACTTTGAACAGTTCCTGAAAGTCCAATGTTGCATTGCAGACGGTGAAGAAGAATATTATGATCAATTGTATCAAAAGCAGCTGTCAGGTCAAGGAGAATGAGTAAAGAAGGAGAACCAGTATCTGCTGACATCAGAAGGTCATTTGTGACCCTGACCAGGGCTGTTTCGGTGCTATGGCCAGGGCGAAAACCAGACTGAAACTTTTCAAACAGGTTATTCAGTTTGAGATGATCACGAAGTTGTACTGCAACTATTTTTTCCAGAACTTTAGAAAGAAATGGAAGATTAGAGATGGGTCTATAGTTAGACAGAACTTCAGGATCCAGGGTGGGTTTTTTCAGTAGAGGTCCGATGACAGCAGTTTTTAGTGCTGAAGGAATATGGCCAGCCAAAAGGGATTGGTTTATAATCCTGGTGATAAGTGTAGAAATGGCAGAAATGTTGGCCTTCAGCAAGGCTGAGGGAAAAGGGTCCAGGGAACTGGTAGACGGTTTCATTTTCTTGATGACGTCCTCCACTTCTTCCCGTGTGGCAACAGAGAAGGAGCAAAGGGGCTGGACAGTCTCAGGCAGCGGGTCGACAGTTAGGGGGAACAGAATATCCATGGTAGAGAGGTTTAGGCGGATGTTATAAACCTTTTGTCTGAAAAAATTAATATGCAAATTACACCTCTCATCAGTGACCTCAGAGTGGGCACATGAAGGAGGTTTAAGAAGATGATTTATAGTAGAAAAAAGTTTTTTTGGATCCCTGGAGCTATTTGTAATGATGGTAGAATAGAACCTGGACCGTGCAACCTTCAAAGCTTCTGCATACGCCCTCCTATGTTCCTTATAGGCCTGTTTGTGAACAGTCAACCCAGAAGCCTTGAGCCGCTCAAGGACACGCCCAGCTGCCTTCATTATTCGCAACTCGCAAGTGTACCATGGTGCTGAGCACGAAAATGAGACGGACCTAGACGTTAAAGGGGCGTGAAAGTCAAGGAGACTGCTCAGAGACTGGTTGTAGAGATCCACGAGGTCAGCAACAGAGCTGGAACTGGTAAGATCAGTAGAAAGAAGTTTAAGGTCCAGGGCCAAGGAATCCACATTGATGTTCTTCAAATTTCTAAAATAAATCTGCCGTTTTGGTTTGGTACGAAGGGAGAAAAAGGTTAGCTCCATTGACACTACTTTGTGGTCTGAAATACCAAGATCATAAACCTGTAAATTACTAATTAAAGCAGAGTTTGAAATAACCAAGTCAAGTGTATGACCCCTAGAGTGTGTGGGGACATCTTGTTGTAAGTTGAGGGAATCTAACAACTCAAGAAAATCAACAGTGAGATAACCTTTAGGATTATCAATATGGATATTTATATCTCCCAGGATTATGATGTTGGCAGAGGTGGCACACAGTGTTGTGAGAAGATCAGTCATTCCCGGAATAAAAGCAGAGTTAGGTCTTGGAGGTCGATAGATAAGAAGAACAGTCATGGGAAAAGGGGGCTTGCATTTAAATGCAAGACACTCGCAGGAAGGTGTTACAGGTAACGAAATAGGGGACACCCCCATTACCTGACGATAGATGATGGCTAAACCACCACCACGCCCAGTGCTGCGAGCTGCTTCCAAATAACTGTAGCCAGATGGACACGCTTCATTTGAGGCAGAGTAAGCCTCTGATTGGTGCCAGGTTTCTGTCAGACACATGAAGTCAAGCCCCTTCTCCCTGATGTGTTCTTCAATCAGTGTTGATTTATTGCTGATGGATTGAGAATTAAACAATTCAAATTTGACCAGCGATTGTGGAGTAAATCTCAGTACAGGTCTCAAAACATTAAAATCAGCTCCACGCAGCTTGGAATCCGCTCCACAAAATAAATCCAGCCGGGGATGTAAGGATCTCGCGGTGGCTCGGTTGTTTCCCACGCTAGAGTGCAGAGATCTCCCGATACTTCTAATGTTTATAGTATTTGAAACAATGGTGCTCTGATGACGTATCCCATGTGCGACAGGTGACCTAAAAGATGGAATGTTTAATAGCAGAGCACTTTTGCTGTTTATTGAAAATGAACTTCCGACCAGAGCCTCTATGAATGTAACGAGGACGGCGAAGAAGTCCAAGATCTTTAATGATGTGGATGTTAATTCCAGGAGTGGTTACAGGATTTAGTCGGCGAAGTTGTAAACTGTAATAGCTGAGCATTCCAACCGAAGAGGGAGAAAAAGATGCCATCCAGATAGTACCGCAAAAACCACAACAAACGGTAAAGCAGTATATCCCGACGGCAGGTGAGTAGACACAAAATCTTGATAAAACTTGATAAAAATGCGTAAAATCCACGCCAAACGATAAAACAGTGCAGGAAAAATTTTCAGAAAAGTACGAAACTTAACTATTGCTAAAAATAGTAAATTAGAAATATTAAACTACAAACTCAGAGACTCCAAAGACTGTGGCTTCAAGACCTGAATCTTACCAGTTCTATAACTCTGTCCGGATGGATTGCATTCAGGACCACCAAGAATCTGATCCGTGGTATTTTACTATACGGCCTGATTACACTCTCTGGTCAAGAGACCTTGAGACAGACACCGGATTCCAGTCTCCTTGGTCAACGAGGTCCTCACCCGTCACCGCTAATGGTGATCAGCCGGACACTGTCGTCTCTGTTAATGGTGATCAGACGGAAACCTCTCACCTAGCTCCAGGGCAGCCTTGGGTGCACAAACAAGTTCCGCAGGAACCGATGTCGATCGGACTTTCTGAGACAAATATGGATTGCCCCGATGGTGTACTGCCTAAAACCTGGAAAAAGGCCCTGCAGCTTGTTAAAGGTCTGATGACATCTCTGCTGGACATTATTGTCTACTACGACCAGAAAAAAGAATGTCAAGGCTGCGGTATAAATCACCCTGCCCAGGTAAGGCATACCTGCCTCTTTGAATCTGAAATCACCTACCGTCAAGGTCGCTTTCAGAAGATTCTGAAGATTTTCCGTAAATATTGGCTGAAACGACTAGCGGTGAAAGTTCTGGAGTCGGGTGAGGAAGAGGACAAGGTCGAGGCACTGTGAAATATAGTGGCCCGGACACACACAGGAGGACACCATTTGCTCCATCACCACACGTTTATTAACACAAAGTCACAAATGTTAAGTGCACCGCCACCAAACCCCCAGTTCCCCAAAGTCAACAAACACAGTCCTCTTCACACAACACTCGGGCCTCTCCTCGCCT
Organism: Polypterus senegalus; assembly: GCF_016835505.1. NCBI lineage: Eukaryota > Metazoa > Chordata > Cladistia > Polypteriformes > Polypteridae > Polypterus > Polypterus senegalus. Next base: position 299,934,106 of record NC_053156.1, read on the forward strand.
CCTCTGCCTCGAACTTGTCCTCCTCCTCACCCGACTCCAGCCTTGATTGCAGGGCGGCGGCTCCTTAACTCTTTTAGGGCGGGTGTCGACTTTTGTCGACAGGAGGGGCTGAGGGCGGATGTCGACAAAAGTCGACATCCAGGGATAGAGGGCGACAATCAGCTGTTAATGGCGACAAAACCCATTGTCACGTCACAGGCATTCCCTCTCTGCTTGGAGGACTGTTAATCTCGTTGGCTCAGCAACTAATTCTTGCGTGTGTTGCGATATGTAAACAAATAGAAACAAAGGCAAGATGGCATCAACATCTCATGCGGGAGCGAAGCGAGTTCAAAAAAGAAAATACTCGGCCGAAGAAACTTTGCGCATTATCGCGGAGTCGGACTCTGATTTGTCAGATTCCGATTTCTTTGATAGTGATCAGGAGATCGAGGAAGAAATTGCGGAGCAGGCATCAGCGATCGGAGACCAGCCGATGCCACCGCAGCTGCTCGGCTGGCAGCTGAGCGCATTCGCTGTCGGTGCACCTACGGCAAGGTTCGCTTGGGAGGAATACCCAGACATTGATCCTTGGGAGCCGAACTGGCTACCGGACTTTACAAAAAGGCACGGCTTGCTGCTGGACACCACCGATCACACGCCGCTGGACTATTTCAGGCTGTTTATTCCTGAGGCAGTTTTTCAACTGATAGCGGATGAGACGAACAGGTACGCAGAGCAATTTTTTGAATCGCGGGAGGCGCTTGCTCCGCATTCTCGTTTTTCGAAGTGGAAACCCACAACCAAAGACGAGATCAAGGGCTTTGTGGCATTGCAGATAGAGATGGGACTGGACTGGCGATATAATTTCAGGAGCACTGGTCCAAATGTACTTTGTCACCTGGTGGCTTTGGACAGGTTATGCCCCGTGATCGGTACGTGCTGCTGCAAAGCTTCATTCACTTTTGTGATAACAAGAAGCAAATCCCGAGGGGTGAGCAGGGCTATAACCCGATGTATAAAGTTCAGCCCCTGCTTGACATAGTGGAGCCAACTTATAAACAATTTTATCAGCCTGGCCGTGATTTGTCTGTGGATGAGTCCATGATAAAATATAAGGGACGGCTTTTTCCGTCAATATATGCCAGATAAGCCCACCAAGTATGGCATCAAGGATTTTGTATTGGCTGAAGCAAGCACTGGTTTCTGCCTAAAAGTAATTACTTACACTGGTAAGCATTCTTTTCAGAGGGAGAACTGTCCTTTGACAACTCAGGTTGTGCTGGAGCTGCTTCAGGGCTATGAACATTTTGGACATGTTGTGTACATGGACAATTTTTATAGTTCACCAGAATTGTTCATAGAGCTACAAAGCAGGTGAATTGGAGCTTGTGGCACAGTAAGGGTGAACAGGAGACACATGCCTTTACAGTTGAAGCCAGAGAGGCTGAAAATGAAAAAAGGTGACAATCCTGTTTTATGCGGCGGATAACTTGGTGGCATTGACATGGCATGATGTCAAACGGGTGACTTGTATTACTACAGTTCACACCAACAATTTGTGTGAGAAGGTAATTCGTTCTAAGGGAAACCCAGAAGGTAGAAAGCTGGACAAGCCTGTTGCACTTGAAGAGTACAACTGCAAAATGGCTGGAGTTGATCGACTGGATCAGATGCTGGGGTCATATGCTTATGGCCATAAATCCACCAAGTGGTACCACACTGTGTACCATCGCATCCGTGAGATTGCACTCACAAATGGATATATATTATTCAAGCAGGCAAACAGTGACAGTACTATGACTGCGGCAGATTTCCGCAAGAAGGTGGTGGACAACTTGCTGGCAGAATATGTTGGAGTGCCTTTGGCAAAGTGAGGAAGGCCATTACAAAGAGCAGTGCCAGACAGGCTGACCGAGCGCCACTTTCCTGCAAATTATGAGGACAAAAAGTACAAGCCTGACTGTGTTGTGTGCAGCAACAGACTATTGAAAAAGAGGCACCAGTGCAACACATATTGCAAGCAGTGCAACGTGGCAATGCACGCAATTGGATGCTTTGAGCGTTACCACACTTTGCAGGACTTTGCCTTGTGAAATTTACAATATGTGAAATAATAATATGTTAAATTATATAGTATGCAGGCTCATACAAAATGCAAAACAGTTATGTTGTTCAAAAATAAATATTTTTTGTTTCTTTGATAAGTTAAACAATTGTTTTGTGTTCTTTTTGTAAAAAAGGTTTTTAAAAAAATATTCAGCCCTGGGAGAAAAGAAAAAAAAAAAAAAATTAGCCATAAAAGAGTTAAATAGGTGGCTGATTGCCGACCACACCCAGCCACCTGCGACAGGGTTTTTTTACAAAGACTTGGCCAATGAACATGAAAACACAACCTTGGACGGACCGAATGAGGGGTTCAAAAAAAGAATATACGGCCCAGGGTAAGACAGTAGAACTCCTTGGATCTATTCATTCCAACCTATTTTTTCAAGAAAAATTAATTCTAAACGGAGTGGACGTCAGAATAAAAATGGTGCGGAGCAAAAATGACTTTTGTCTGATGTCCGGAGATGCTGAGCGTTACGAAGTAAACATTTTATCCGCAGCTCCTTTTGTCAAGAAAGTTAAAGTTTCAGCAGCAGTGAAATTGGGTCACGCACACGCTCTCACAAACGCCAACGCCAAGTACCCCGTGGAAAGAGTGAATATGAAAGTTCTCAGTTTACTGGCCGGGATACGGGTGAGCAATCAGGAGAACCTGTTCTTGGGACAATTACCCAAGTACGTGGTCCTAGGCATGGTGGATAATGATGCCTTTTCCGGGGAATACGCCAGAAACCCCTTCAATTTCAAGCACAACCATGTGGAATTCCTGGCCTTGTATTTGGACGGAGAACAAATTCCCACCAAACCATTTCAACCCAATTTTGCTAATGACACCATCGCTCGAGAATATTACAACCTTGTGTTGGCCACCGGAAAGCACTTGAAAGACCTGCCTCTAGCCATCAGCCGTTCTGAATTCTCCCGAGGTTACACCCTGTTTGCCTTTGATTTGACGCCCGATCAAGAATGCAGAGACCATTTCTCATTGATGAAAACTGGGAACATGAGATTTGAAATCCGCTTTCAGCAGCCCCTACCCCATACTGTGAATCTAATAGTGTACGCGGTCTTTGACAACATTATTGAAATAAACCAGAGAAGAAATATACTTTATGATTACTAAAAAGCATGAACACCCTGCAGATCATCGAACTCATGTCCAGTAATCCGTACACAGCAAATCTGTTTCACGGAGTGTTGGCGTGCGACGAACTGCCTGAAAAGATACTTACGGAGCTCCCGACCATGATCCTCGTCAATACTCACCGTCAAAATCAACCCGGAGAACACTGGCTGGCAATACATCTCAGAGAAGACGGAACTGGAGAATTTTTCGATTCATACGGCGCCCCACCAGACTTTATCTATTTTCCTGAGGAAATATACAGCTTTTAAACAGAAACTGTAAAGAAATTATTCACCATACCCGGCAGCTTCAAAGCTGGTTTTCCACCGTCTGCGGACAACACTGTATTTTTTTCCTGCATCATAGAGGAAAAGGACGCTCTTATAAAGAGGCCATGAACCTGTATTTTTAATGAAGTCACCAAGAACGATGATATGGTTCAAAATTTTGTCAACACCTTGTCTAAGAACACTTCTAGAAGCTTTCAGGATCACCCCTGTATGCAAAGTTCTGTGACCTGTAATTATCTTAATAAAGAATAGGCAAACTGTGTAATCAAATATAATATTTTATTAAACAAAAATATAATTACATTTCAATAAGGAATCCATTCATTCTTTTTGCGAGATCTGGTTTTCTTGCCAACAGGTGTATCGGAAGCAGACGCCGCGGCAGCAGAGGCAACAGAGGCAGAAGTCCCATCTGGGGCAGATGGTTTGAAACTCTCTAGAAGTTCTCTAGTGTCCATGTTTGGCACGGCCGAGGCCGGAATGTTCAAACCGGCCAGGGCCTTAATAAATTCTTTCCACCCCCTAGGTCTCCGATAGGACGGTATGTTGTGACGGGCGGTTAAGTTCCGCATTAGATCGACCATATTCGTTCCGGGTAACGGTTCTCCACGAAACACAAACTCTCCCATGCCATTCCAGTAGGTTGTATTAGGGTGATGCAACATTTTCTGTAAAATTATTTCAGTATATTTCTTTGATTTATCCGGAGCACTTTTCAAAATCTCGTCGTACACCCATTCTTCTGGGGTACTAGGAGCATCTTTGATCACCTCCGATGGCTCATCCTGACTCTCGACAGGCATCAATAATGTCAGAGACCCGGTTTCTTTATCCGCTTTTTTCACAAAGGTAAGGTATCTTTGCAAGACGGTCGTATAAAGTTTTACTTTTGCATCAACGCTCAAATCATCGCGTTCAAGTATGAGTTTCATTTGTTTATCCAGTTCACTTTCTGTAGCGCTTAAAAGGTCGTTGGAAGGTGTGGGTTTTTGTTGCCACTGAGCCATTTGTTGTTGAGGGACTAGGTACATCTTGCATGTGTATTCCATATTTATACTTTCGAACCTATTAAACTAGTAATGAAAGGAATGGCAGCGCTTAACAGGGCTCCGAGAAAACCACCTTTCTGATTTAAAAGGGCTTTTTTCTTTTTAACGGGCAGTTTTTTATCGCTGAGTTTTTTAACGGCGCAATGATGCTTCTTCAGCAACTTGAACTGTCTGGAAGTCAGGGGGACATGGCCTTTTAAAGTATTGACAGCTATTTCGGTCAGAGCATAAATGAAATCGTCAGGAGCCTCGCTCAGCATCGCTTTTTTTCGGTGACAGGAGACCCTATGCAGGGTCTTGAGCAGAGGGAGATTTCTTTTTATTCTGCACGACATGCCGTCTCTTTTCAAATACTCGGAAAATCGCACGTCTTTATCTTTTCATGACGTACGCCGCAGGCCATCGGGAGGAAACAAGCCGGTACGTAAACGAAATTCGTAAGGCGTCTGGGCTTTCAGATCCACCAACAGATAACCATAAGGGTGTCGCGTAGCGTCCTCAAAGGCCTCCAAGAAAAATTTCACCCTACCGGGGTACATTTGACGCGCTAAATTGGTGATTTGCAGCTTATCTCTCGGGTTTTTAAAAAGGGTGATGTAATTGGCATTCAGATTTATCGTTCTACTTTTCTTGCCTTGAAAAAATAAATTTTGGACCAAGTAAATGATGGACAAATTCCTGTGATGAGTATATTTTGTGAAGACCCTCTCTATCTCTTGGCTATGGCTCGCCTGTTCCATCAAATCGTCGATGATCACCAAGTTAACTCGATCAGGCAGCAGTAGTTCATCTTCGCTTAAGGAAGCAGGTAACCCCTCCAAAAATTAGATTTTGGGAAATCGGGCTAATAGTTTGTTGTACAGAGGCTGCCAGCAGCTATACAACCAGACTATATTGTCAGGGCGACGAGAAAGCACATGTTCTGTGTGTTCCAAAAGCTTTTTCACATAATGTGATTTGCCCGAACAGGAGGGTCCCGAGACTATTTTTGAGAACGGTTGCTGAAGTCTTATATCAAAGCCCTCTTTAGTATCCATAGGGAAGAGATGTGAAATCGGGCAACAGAACCCTTTTGTTGTACACCACTCTGAATCTCTTTCTGAGTGGACAATTTTGCAACGTCAGGGTCTTTTTGTTCCTATGAATCTGCGTACCATGAACGGTTATTTCTTTTGTGAGATCGTATTCTACAAAACTATGCACTAGATCCATTAACGAATATAGGTTTACCTCTTGAACCGTTTGGTGATTGAGAGTAATGCCCTTTACTTTCATGCAGACCTTGCCTTTGAACGTTTTGTACACGTACGTTTTTGGACCCCCAGAAACAAATTCTTCTATGTAGTCATCAGGATCTAGTTCGCTGGTGAGTTCGCCTAAATAGTCACCGTGCGGCGGTGTGTACTGTCTGGGCGAGGCTGTGAAGATAATGGAATCTGTATCATGATAAAGAATCCTCGGCCCTAAACGATCCAGCAATTCATACAATTCTAGGAGCTAGGGTCATACACTGAAAAGGATCAATATTACCGATCCTGACCACTTCATCTCTAAATTTCATGCACGCCGTTCTCAAAATAACCACGTCGTTTCGACAATAGTATGCCATTTCTTGTCAAAAGTTGAAGGGTGCTTTTAATCGAGTCGTACCAAGACAAAAACTCCTCTCTTTCCTGGCTCATCATGTGTTGAATTCTGTAATATTTAGGCTCGGGGTATGGGCCAATGTAATTTTGATTTTCAGTGGTATTAAAGAAATGGGGAAAGTATCCTTTTTGAGCCTGGAATCCCAGGGCTTTGAGCATACTGCTCAATTTCATAGGTAAGAAGTTCAACGAGTCAATAAATCTCAAGTTATAATCTTCTTCTATAAAGCACATTAATTTACAACCCTGAGATGTAACAAATGGAGTTTGCCCACTCTCAACGAGATATTTCATGAGTAAATATCCGTCATACCCCTTAGAATTGTGAGCTATGAACGTTTAATCTTTGTATTTTGGACATCGATATCTGTGAAAGAACTTTGCTACGCAGTCCTCGCCAGCCCATCTCCACGATTGACCGTTCCAATGCATGCAGTGGATGTAATTGGGGATGTGTGTGCCGTCATCTTGAAGGCACTCAAAATCGTAGAACACGTAATTTTCTTGGCTCGGTCTTTACAGTAAGCTTTGAATAAAACACTGATGATTTTCATCCGACTCTTTCACTACCGCCCTACAAACGCAACAGTGTTTGGGTCGACACTTGTGAGGTTTTGACTTTCAAGCTGTATCTCTCGTAACAGAGAGCGCAGACTTTAAAGACGTCGCAGATACTTCCAGACCGACGCGTCTTTTCATTCCATTTCAGTGTTTTGTGGAGTTCGAAGCAAAACCTTGATTGACAGAAACGATGACAGTCAGGACATCGAAAAGCCTCCCCGTCAACCGATCGACAGTCTGTAGATAAACAGACGTCACAGTGCTGTTTGCAAAGATGACGTGACGGTGAAGAATATCCCGTGTAACAGAAATTGCAGATGTAATCAAATCCCAGTAAGCTTTTTAGATTCAAAATACCGTAATAATGCTCCTGGTGCAAAAACAGGAATGTCGTCTTTGGTTTTCTGGCCCGGGACGCTTCAAATTTTAATAGAGCGTTGGTGTTCGGATCCCTGTACCAGAGAATAGTTTTAATTCCTAGTAGCCTTTCAAATTTTTTGACATCTGAAAACGATACTTTCTGTTGATAAACCGACCCTGACATGCAGATGACGAGCCTCTTGTTCACACAATTTCTGATTGTTTCTGAACCTATTGTTTAATACAGCCAGCAAACCCCTGGCAAAACAGCACTGATCATTCCGGTTTAAGGAGATCCATAGGTGCTTCCGTTTCTTTTGAACGATTATATCATTGAAAAGGGTACAGGCTTTACGCCTAGCCCCGCCTTCACCAGATGGAACCTTCACCACCTGAACGATTAGCGTCAGACTGGAATTGGCTAAAATAGTAGCGTGACTCTGGAGAAGTAATTCAATTTGATTAAAAAAGTCTTCAACAGAAAGGGAAAAAACACTGGGATTGAGAGATTCGGCACGTAATTCTAGCTGAACTAGATCCATAGGATTCAAAGTGCTCGTAAAACTGTCTAATATTTGCTGAAGGGTCTCATGCATATGATTAAAAACTTTGGCGAATGAATCAAGTGTGTAGGCCTCAGAAAAATTGAAGCGGTGTATAATCTCGATATTGTTAAATTTTGGACGCTCCGTTATAGACAAATTATTTAATCGAGAGGTAGAGGGTTGTGGGGAATTTACTGGCGGCTCTGGAGACGATGAATTCATCATATGCGAGGCAGATGGCTTTGGAGAGCTTACTGACGGCTCTGGAGACAATGGATTCACCATATGCGAGGTAGATGGCTGTGGAGAGTTGGTTTCGAGACTCAAGTTTACCCCGGACGAATTAGTCACTCCTGATCCTGCCTGAGGATGTGGGGAGGAAGTATCCGGCTCTTTTAAGTCATCAACAGGTGAGTGCTGAAGACTGATCTTACTAGGTCCTGAGTTCCCTGAGGTAGAAGGTTGTGGGGATTTTACATGTTTAGGGCAATTGGTTGTTGTGAAGGGCCTGAAGACGTTCTGTCCTCAGAAGAGGTATTCTTCAAAAGCTCCAACAGAGCGTTAACTACGGCTATTTCATCAGAATTTAGAACCTGAAGCGAAGTATCAATGAGGTCAAAATTGTCGATCGGATGTGTCACTGGGGTTGGTGATTGAACAATTTCAGGTGATCGCAGAGGGGTCGGTATTTTAGGGGGTTTTATAGAATATTCAAGGTTATCAGACATCTCTTTTAATAGTCTCAGGTTTTCACTGGACGGCCTTTTTCTACCTTTGCGCCCTCCAGGAGGTTCACGGTCAATGTCCGTATCACTGTCGCTGCTGCTGCTGCTGCTGCTGTCGCAGTCGTTGCCGCTGCCGCTAGACCCGTTTTCAGGCTTGACCTAAATTTAAGCAAAGGTTACAGTTATAAGCACAGAAAATAAAAATTTGCATTCAATGTTATTTTTAATGAAAAAAGTAATATAAAACCTATCCTTTAATTTCGGGGTAGAACCTTGGAAAAAGTATACAGATGCATCAAATGTAAACTCATGTCGGGTACGGAACTGTACCCAGAGACTCTAATTCTATAAATTGCTCCAATGCCCAGCGAAGAACGTCGCCCAACTGCACCAGTCTTTCGCGATGTCTCCGGTCGTGGTCAGGCCGATGGGAATATCGGGGTGAATAACGATTTCTTCGCCGAGATCCTCGCTCAGAGTGAAGCGCTGTCGGCAAAGTGCCCCGCCCGGGGGTGGAACGCCTGCTAGTATTAGAAGATGCCGCCGATTGCGTTGGAGAATGCCCCCAGCTGCTCTGAGAGGGTGCAGGAGAATGCCCCCGGCTGCTCTGAGAGGGTGCAGGAGAATGCCCCCGGCTGCTCTAAGAGGGTTCAGAAGAATGCTCCCGGCTGCTCTGAGAGGGTGCAGGAGAATGCCCCCAGCTGTTCTGAAAGGGTGCAGGAGAATGCTGAATGCTGCTCTCAGAGGAGGGTGGTGTTTGTGGAGTCTACCAGTTTTGATACAGTGCTAGATTTTCTGAACCGCCCAGCAATTGCGTTAAAACACCCGGGAAAGTTGAGTCTGAAAATAAAATTATAACCTTCTCAGTTAAAGGACTCTTTTCACAAAATCTGGAGATAAGTGTGTTCCCCAAAGTTTCATCCATAAACTGAAAAGGACACTTACTGTGAATGTACAAATCAGGGTAATCCCTTTGAGAAACTGTCTCGTTTTGTACAGAATTTTCGTCTACAAAACAAAGTGCATACCTATTTAAAATAGCATTTCCCCATTCCAGCGCTTGCAGCGGCTGAAACAAAATGCACGAGCTCTTTAAACAAGCAATCCAGACACACACATATACACAAGCTGATCTACACGTGCTTACGCACGCGCACACACACACACACAGCTCAACCGGTTAATTAACACCAAACATTTTAATATGCATCACCCATTTTCAGCCCGATAGGCTACTTGTAACTACCCGAAGCACTTTAACAAACCGCACGAGCAATCCTTACACTAAGTTGGATAAAAATCATTTTCAAAATAGTCGGGTCTCAAGGTATTAAAATATAATCTCATAAATACAGGAACACGTTATAATATTCATTTACCCGATGATTCAACAATACTTTTGATACGTCTAAAATCACCTGGACTTTTGGGGCGCCTAGTATGTATTAAATTACATTTCATTTAGCAAAACTCATGTGCACCCGAGCGCTAGTAATCACATGCACGATCACGCGCACACAAGATCGCGCATACACGTACGCACGTAGGAACGTTGTAAACATTTTATCATTTCAATAAAATTTCTCACCTGTGTCATCAAAATTGATCAGAGAATCTACTTGTATATATACCTCTAAAGAAAAGAAAATAAAGGAATCAGCAAATGCGTTTTGAAATAACTTTATTGTATTCCTGGACATTTTCCATTACAACCCAGTAATTATACTCAAATATTCACTCACACACGTCGTTCATGCAGTTAGTTAAGACAAATTTATAGACTCATCATCCCCTTTCATGAACGGATCAGACTGATAGAAACATGTTATAAGCAGTTTTAGACTTTTATATTGACAAACACGTAAGCGCTTACACATGCACGCTCGCTCCCGAGCTCACGCCGACACACGAACGCGGACTAAATGCTGATAAGCAAGCCATGCATGTATTAAACAAGATATATTTTTTAAAAAAAAGGTTTTTACCATTTTGCGAATCGGCAGGTATGAACAGCTCTAAGGAAAAAATATAAGAATTCAGACCTCAGTTTTTTAAAACATGCTCATTTAACGCGTATAAGAATCATGAATAGCCTTACCTGGGGGTTTGGTGACGCTGCCGGCTGCAGAATAGACTGTATGAAGAATAATTAGATTTTATTTAGCTTTAGTCATTAAAATTACAATACATTTTTCTAATAAATTTGTGATGACAAACCGTATTGGGAGAAATTCATCTTGTTTTTCTGAACGAAGCTTAGAGAAATGGGTTTGGGGTCCGAACGCAGCTTATTTATATTCCCAAAAGAGCGGGATTTTTTGAAATGTGCACGGTGATCTGTAATAACAGATGCTTGCTGATTATTTTAACTGGACACCCTTGTAATGTCAGTTGTCCGTCACAAGGCTGACATCTAAAAATCCTTACATCGAAAAATCCAGAATTTCTTTTAAATAGAATCCATTGTAAGACGTAGATATTTTTAAGCAGTTGTCTTTTAGACACGGGCCATCGGTTGCTCTGAGGTGAAAGGCCATCAACCAGCCTACAGCTGCTGTCTCTGAGATGTGATTTGACACTGATTCCCCACACCCAACTTAGCTTCAGGCGTCCGGAGGTGTTGGGGTGCATTGTGGTTTGGAAAAAGCGGTTTTGCCAAAGAGTATTTTAAAGTTCCTTTCTCTAGCCCAAGATATCCGATCTGATTAAGGCAATCAAACTTTTAGAAAAACTAAACGCATTTCTTCATGAGGGGAGGTTTAAAATGGGTGTTATTGGATAGAAGCGGTCTTGTTTTAGATCGATTTTAATACAAATTATAATTATATTACTTAATATAGCATTTAGACGTCTCAAACGTGATTTAAAAGGGAACTGCTGCATCATATTTAACTGTGTGATTTTTAAAGGGCATATTTCGAACTAGTTATCTCGTGTTTTACACATTATCATGAAAGCCTTTATCTTTTAAAGAGCCATGCGTCTTGGGAATGGAAGAAGGGGGGTATTACGTTGACAAACATGCGGGCTGGGGAGGAGGGGTTTTGGCAGCCGTGTTAAGACAATCGTGCGCTTCACAATGTCAGCAGGGGCTATGAATTGCAGTGCTCTGGGGTCATACAGGTTTCAGCTTACAGCTACGTGTCTGTTCAGGGCCGCGTAGAGCTTTGGCACTGACTGGCTCGCGGGCGCACGCAGGGCTGCTAAAAGCCGGATTGTGCAAAAGCCGGGGTGCGCAGAGGCGGCCTGACATCTCCTTTCTGTGTGCAATGTTGAAGGCTTTTTTCAGATCCGTGCCTGTCTGTGAGTTGGATGTCAGTTGTTGTTCTGTGAAAGGATTTTCACGGAGATGGGAAAAGCTGGACCTGTAAGTGGGCTTAGATAAAATACAAGGGGTTTACAAATGATACAGCAAAGAATAGATAGATATTTTAAAAATAATTGTTACATAGATACAAGGATTCTTACCCAAAGCAATATTGGCAGGAACGGCGACAAGTTAGATCGGTCCGGCCGGAGCGTGTGTGTGTATGTCCTCGGAAGAAGTGGCCAGGAAGTGGAGGGCCAGCCAGCAGGGTCTGCCCAGCCATCAGGTGCTGCCTGTCCGGGGGTCCTAGGCAGGCCCTTCAGGCCGGGAACATGTCTGAACATGTCTTAGGAAGAGGGGGCTGGGAAGTGGTTGGGGGGCGGTGATGGGTTCAAGGGGGCCTAGGCAGACCTTGGGCATGTCTGAACTTGCCCTAGTGAGATAGGGCAGAACAGGTGGCCAAGCAGGGGGGCGGGTGGTTCAAGGGGTGGGGACATCCATCAAATTACCCTTGACAGAAAGTATAACCAAACAGGTGGTTTGGGGCAGGGGCAAGGATGGGGGCAAACAGGTGGTTGGGGGCGGGACTTCCGGTCATAAATCAAAAAGGGGGCGGGGCTTAAGGTCATAAATCATTTTGATTGACAGTTTGACAGAAGCATCCTGACATATACTACTGTGAAGGTTTACGCTTGTATGTTCTTTGTGTTGAGTTGGTGTATTCTCTGTGCCTGCATAGCTTTCTCTGGGAGTGCTCTTTTGCTGTGTTGTCTTACTGAATGGTTTCTCGATAGTTGGATTTTTCCTTGTTGCTGCAGAATCGGATCACCACGGATGATTTTTCCTTGTTGTCACTGACTCGGTTCACTAATGGAGTCTCCTTAATCTGGAGGCCAGCGCCGTATAGTATGGAGGAATATTTCGGACAAAATGAAATAAATAAATAAATGCGTAAATAAATAAAAGTACTGTGAAATGTGAGCATAAATAAATAAATGTGTCATGAAATGAGAGCCTTAATAAATAAATGTCATGAAATGAGAGCATAAATAAATGTGTCACGAAATATGTTTTTCGTTGCTTATTTATTTATTTCATTTTGTCCGTAACGTTCCTGCAAACCGTCATGAAATACGGCTTGAAATAAAACTGTCACTTTCACTCGTCAAAGTTGAGAGGGTGGGCTCTAACACGCCCTCTATTTACTGATTGGTGAATCGATAGCACAAGAATTAATTAGAAAAATGCTTACTACTGCCGATGAAATGGATTCTGCCGAAGATATTACGTATTTCAGAGAGAGAATTGAAGATTTATCAGAAGAAATTACAATGTTGGCCCTTTTAGAACTGAGTATTTGACCCTTGTTTTCACGAGTATAAAGTCAGTTGCATATTAGCTACTTTTCAAACAACTGTACAGCTCTGATCAGTGGTAAAGTTGTTCAGTTCAAAATATTAGTTGGAGCTGCTTTGGGCATTCCATGTCAAAGTACCTAAACTAATACAGCCGTTGCAGCTTACCGTATATCAAACTAGCTCATTCACCTTGTGATCGTCTTCTCCGATACACCATATAGATCTGCAATCTGTTGTACTTTTAAACCGCATAACAGAAGGTGTTCTATTGACTCAGCTGGAATGTCAAAGGATGGACGTCCAGAGCAGGGAACTGCATCACTTGAACTGGAGTGTAGTCGAGTCCGTTCCACCTGTTCTTCGATAATTTCAAAAACAGTTTCATCTATATCGGAGTCTAAAAGGGCCGCCAACATTGTAATTTCTTCCGATAAATCTTCAATTCTCTCTCTGAAATAATAATATCTTGGCAGAATCCATTTCATCGGCAGTAGTAAGCATTTTTCTAATTAATTCTTGTGCTATCGATTCACCAATCAGTAACTAGAGGGCGTGTTAGAGCCCACCCTCTCAACTTTGACGAGTGAAAGTGACAGTTTTATTTCAAGCCGTATTTCATGACGGTTTGCAGGAATGTTACGGACAAAATGAAATAAATAAATAAGCAAAAAAATATTTCGTGACACATTTATTTATTTATGCTCTCATTTCATGACATATTTATTTATTAAGGCTCTCATTTCATGACACATTTATTTATTTATGCTCACATTTCACAGTACTTTTATTTATTTACGCATTTATTTATTTCATTTTGTCCGAAATATTCCTCCATAGTATAGAGCTGAACAGGATTGTGCTGTACTCCCTATTTGATGACGTTTAACACCAGCTAGCATCGTGAGAGGTCAATTGATGTTTGTTTGTCCTGATTAATAAAGTAAAACGAGAGTGGGATGTTCTTTTTTTCAGAGTGCATTTCTTTTCTGTTTCATTTGTTGCATTGTTTGCTTTTAAATATAGTGTGTGTGTAAACAGCTGTCTTAATGTGTGCTGAATTGAGAAAGAGCAGATAGAAGCCTGAGAGATAAAGGGGGGTTTAATGCGTTAAATAGTAATAATACTAGGTTCAGTCTGAATGTGTTAAAAATAGTTCAGGTGATTTTGCGTATGTGTGCATCTAAAACAAGTATAATAGTGTTTGAGAGTGTTTGTGTCAACATATGTGCTACTGTTTAACACTAGAATTACCAGAGCCTACGAGAAAACTCATAAATCCGGCCCACCTTAAATCCGTTCGCACCTCTCCGTCAGCGTCTTTTGTCCTGTAAATGTGTCGATAACAGCAAGCAGCCTGCTATCCCATCCCCCTGCCCACCGCCGCAGTTCAATTCACAAAGAAGTTTGTCAGTGCTCAGTGTTTATCTTCGAGTGAAGTGCTGGAGCTTTATAGGGTAAAAAAGTACATCATCATTTGGAATACATACATTTCATGTGTGTTCAGTGTCATCAACAATCTATGTAAAACGTAGTTATAACAGAAATGTTTTTCATGTTTTAGTAATAATTGACAAAATGTAGACATGAAATGTATAATGTGTGAAGCCTGAAATACAAATATGAAATAAACGCTTTCACAAAAGGTATAAGTATAACAAAACAAGTGCACTTTTATTCAAGAATATAAATGAAGAAAAAAGAAAGCAGGTTACTGTAGGCAGTTATTACGACAGCTTGCGTGGTGCAATGCTAAGAACTGCTAATTCCCAATCAAGAGCTTCTGGGATGGATGCTGGCAGCTTCTCAAGTTTACCGCTTTGAGTAAAGAGCTGCTCTTATTGCTAATATCATACAATAAAAACATACATTTGATTTGCGTCTGTAACATCCGGTGTAAATGTATAGTACTTGTCAAAGTTAGCGTCTTTTTTTTAGCTTTATTCTCTATATTTATTTATTTTTTATTAATTTTATTACAATCCATACAAAGCAATCAAGTTTTTACAAAGAGAAATTAAGTTAAGAACAGATCGATCCCCACCCCTGAGAGAGAGAGCAAGCCAAACGGCGTAAAATTTAAGGCTTGTAAACATACCTAAATTAATAAATTCTCTGTGCTTTATGAACTTATTTTAAAATATTACTGATTAGATCCTGCCATGTTTTGAAAAAAGTCTGTACAGATCCTCTAACTGAGTATTTGATTTTTCCAATTTCAAATAATATAACACATCGGTTTCCCACTGACTTAAAAGAGGAGAGTTTGGGTTCTTCCAGTTTATGAGAATAAGTCTGCGTGCCAAAAATGTAGTGAATGCAATCACAATTTGTTTGTCTTTCTCCACTTTAAGACCCTCTGGAAGAACCCCAAACACAGCTGTTAATGGGTTAGGAGGGATTGTGAGTCCAAGGCTGTCTGAAGGTAATTAAAATTTTTGTCCAGAATAATGTTAATTTGGTGCAGGCCCAGAACATGTGACCTAGTGAGGCTGGGCTTGGTTGCAACGTTGCAGGTTGGATCATGCCCTGGAAACATTTTGAGAGTTTTAGTCGAGACAGATGTGCTCGATATATAATTTTGAGTTGTATAATTGTATGCTTTGCATATGGAGCTCAGTGAATTCTCTGCATTGCTACTTTCCACTCCTTTTCTGATATATTAATTGAGATCTTTTCCCAGTGTCCTCTTGGATCTTTGAAAGGAAGGGATTGTAAAATGATTTTATATATTGTAGAGATGGAGTCTAAGTCCTTGAGATTGAGCAATATTTTTTCCAGCATGGATGAGGGTGCAAGATGAGGAAAATCTGGAAGGTTCTGTTTAACAAAGTTCCTGATTTGAAGATAGTGAAAGAAATGTGTAGCTGGAATGTTAAATTTGGAATGTAATTGTTCATAGGATGCAAAGACGTTGTCTATATAAAGATCTCTAAGCAAGTTAATTCCAAATTTTTCCAGATATTAAAACTGCATATGTTTGTGAAGGTTGAAAGAGGTGGTTCTCTTGCAGGGTGCCACAGATAGAAGCTTCTCCGTCTTAAAATGCTTTCTACATTGGTTCCAGATTCTAAGTGAGTGGAGCACAATTGGGTTATTAGTGTATTGCCGATAACGTGTGTTTATTGGAGCACAGAGCAAGGAATACAAAGAAGTACTGCAGGATTTTACTTCTATTGTGGTCCAAGCCTGTGTATGTTCTTCTATTTGTGTCCAGGTTCTTATCGCCTGTATATTTGCTGCCCAGTAATAAAACTGGAAGTTAGGTAGAGCCATGCCACCTTCTGCCTTTTGTCTTTGTAGGGTCGCTCTTTTGATGCGTGGATGTTTTGAATTCCAAATAAATGAGGTTATTGTTGAATCTAATTGCTTAAAAATGATTTATTAATGTATATTGGGATGTTTTGAAATAAAAAGGAGCTTAGGAAGAATATTCATCTTAACAGTGTTAATTCTTCCAGCTAGTGTGAGATGAAGGGTTGACCATCTATGCAAGTCTTGTTTAATTTTTTCCATGCAGACGCTAAATTTTGTTGATAAGAGCTTTATGTTTACTTGTGATGTTTACCCCTAGGTATTTAAACTGTTCTGCAATGATAAAAGGTAGGGTGTCTAATCTAATATTATATGCTTGAGAATTCACTGGAAAGAGTACCCTTTTATTCAGATTAATTCTGAGACCAGAGATCTTTTGAAATTCTGTGAGTGCTGCTAAGACTGCAGGCACAGAATTTTCTGGGTCCGATATATACAGTACCATGTCATCTGCATATAATGAGATTTTCTGTTCCAGTCCTTCTCTGCTAATCCCCTTTATCTGATCAGTATTTCGACAATGTATTGCCAGTGGTTCAATGGCAATGCAAACAGCAGGTGACAAGGGCATCCTTGTCTAGTGCCACGTTCTAGTTTAAAGTAGTCTGAGCAAATGTTATTGATGCAAACTGAAGCTTCTGGGTTAGTATACAGTAATTTAATCCATGCACAAATGTTGGGCCAAACCCAAACTTCTCCAATGTAGTAAAAGGTATTTCCATTCAATCATGTCGAATGCTTTTCTGCATCCAATGATAATAATATTTCTGGGGTGTTTGATTTAGTTGGTGAGTATATTACATTAAACAGGCGTCGAAGATTTGAAGATAAGTGCGGCCCCTAATAAATCCAGTTTGGTCTTGTGATATTACGAGGGAGCGCTTTCTCCATCCTTCTAGCTATGATTTTAGAGAGTATTTTAACGTCGTTATTCAGAAGTGAAATTGGTCTGTATGATGCACATTGTAATAAGTCCTTATTTTGTTTTGGAAAGACAGTGATTAGTGCTTGGCGAAAGGTTTGTGGAAGAGATTGGTTATCTCTGGCTTCTGTAAATGTTGCTAATAGGAGGGAGCTAGCTGAGCGGAGAATTTCTTGTAAAACTCTGCAGGGTAGCCATCAGGGCCTGCTGCTTTTCCACCTTGGAGTGACTTTATAGCATCTAGTAATTCTGATAATGCAGAGGTTTATCAAGTTCCTCCACACTAAAGCGTCTATTTGTGGTATCTGTAATGTATCCAGAAATGCATTAGATTGTGTATTGTCTTCTTTAAACTCAGTAGTATATAGGGATTTATAGTAGTCTCTGAAAGTGTGCATTATATTTTTGTGTTCGATGATTTTATCTCCGTTCGTGTTAGTGATTACGAGATTGCGTTGCACTTCTTGCTTGTGAATTTGTTGCTAAAAGCTTATTAGCTTTCTCCATGTTCATAATAATGATGTCTGGATTTGTAAATTAGTTGTTCAGTTTCTTTAGTTGTCAAGAGGTTTAATTCTGAATGTAGAGCCTGCCTCCTCTATGTAGAGTCTCGCTTGGTAGTCTGGCATGTTCTTCATCTATTTTAGTAATTTCGCTTTTTATCTCTGCTACTTTCTTGGCTCGGATTTATTTCTGTGGGAAAGATATGAGATAATCTGTCCTCTTAAGAAGGCCTTAAGAGTTTCCCAGAGTATTCCTGCAGAGATCTCAGGGGATGTATTTGTCTCTAGAAAGAATTTGATTTGTTTGGATATAAATTCCGTACAATTCTCGTCTGCTAATAGAAGCGGTTGAGGCCATCTGCGGGTGAGTGTATGGGGCTTAGTAATTTCAGCTCCAAGATCATAGGTGCATGGTCCGAAATAACAATAGCATCGTATTTACAAGATTTAATCTTAGGCAAGAAGTTATTATCTATAAAGAAGTAATCAATCCTTGAGTAGCAATGATGTACTGGTGAGTAGAAAGAATATGTTCTTGAATTTGGGTTTAAAACCTCCAGGGATCTGATAAGTTGTGATCAGTTATAAACTTTGTAATTATCTTTGCGTGTTAGATGCTTCCCCTGTGGAGGAAGTCTATCTAAAAGTGGATTTAGAACACAATTAAAGTCCCCAGCCATTATAACTTTATGAGTGTTCAGATTGGGAATGGATGCAAATAAATTTTGTATAAATTCCTTATCATCAACATTAGGTGCATAAACATTTATCAAAATCATTTTACAGTTAGATAAGTCTCCCATGACCATTACATATCTCCCTTCAGGATCCAATACTACATCTGATGCTACAAATGGTACTGTTCTATGTATGAGAATTCCCACACCTCTAGTTTTCTTTGTAAAACTAGAATGGAACATTTGGCCAGTCCAGTCTTTTGCAGCGGAACTGATCCTTGCTTAGTAAGTGGGTTTCCTGTAAAAATACTATTTTAGCATTTAGACCTGTTAGGTGAGAGTACTTTCTTTCTCTTTAATTCGTGATTCAGGCCTTTAACATTCCAGCTTACGAAGTTAACTGTCCCATCATGGAGACACTGATTCTGAGTTTTTGATGTCATTTTATAGTCTTATTATAATTATAAAGATTGAGAGGATAGATTAGGTATAGATCAGGCCTGCTCTCTTTCTCTCCTCTCCTTAACCCCCCCTTTTGCCTCCCAAGTGAGGCTAAAACCCACTTCACACAGTCCCAGTCCTCTGACATACCCAGAGACAGAGTACGTCCAAAGCAAAACAAGCTCCAATGCAGCGGCGCTTTAGGGTTAAAAGATAGAGATATCTCTAAAAAAAAAAAGGAGTTTTGCACTTAAAATATATATATAGTCTTCAGCAATTTTAGTGCATTAAGATGATACACCCAGATAATAAACCCGGGGATGGTGTTAAAAATGTGTCCAGAAGAAGCATAACAAGTCTTAATGCAGTAATAGCAATAACAGTAAACCAAGGGTATGATATTGAACAGTCTCGTTTAGGGTAGAGATGAAATAATTAGAAAGAAAAGAGAAAAAAAAGGAGGAAAAAGAATAATTAAGCACAATAAAACATAAACAGATAGCGCCCTAGTAATACTAAGTAATAATGAGAATATATTAGAATATATGCTGATAAAAACCCGTATTTTAAAACGAATAGATCAGACAAAAGATTATTAATCTTTGCTTTATCATTAACCGCCATGACTCACTATTATGTATCAGAATAGTCCCGGATCAGCTTTCTTAATTCCTTTTCTGCTTCTTCCTTGCTAGCAAGACATAGAATTGACCCTGCCATTCCACTTTCAGTTTTGCGGATACAGGAGGCTGTATTTGACACTGGCTTGCCGTAGCAGCTGTTTAATATTATAGAAGGCTGCGTTTAGTAGCTGTTGCTGGAGAGAAGTCAGGGAAGATAAGAATGTGGTTATTTTCATATATAATATCTTCCTTGTTTCTGAGGAGTGCCATCACCTCTAGCTTAAATGATAATCGTTCAAAACGAACTATAAAAGATCTTGGTCGGGTCTGACGGTGTTTGATCCGCGTACGCGGTAAGCCGCTGCTATCTCAGATTCTGCTTTAAAGTCGTCCCGATTATTTTAGAAAAAAGTTCAGCTGTGAATTTCACAGGGTTTGAACTTTCTCGATTCTCGGCAGACCTTCAATTCTGACATTATACCTTCTACTCCCATCTTCTAAAGCAGCCAGTCTGTCTCCAAGTTTTTCTCCGAGTTTTTTGCATTGGAACTGACATTTACTGCTCTTTCCTCGCACTGGCAGCTAAATGTTCGCCATTTCAATCCGATTCGTGAATGTCTCCTTGAAATCCTCCAATTGATCAGTAAGCGTGCTCAGTTTAACTGAGTTTTCCTGAATGTGCTCTTCAATTTTACCCAGCACCTGTCGAAGCTCAAGTTGCACCTCTTGACGCAGCCTTTCATTTGCCTGTTGGAATTCCTGTCGCAGCCATTCATTGGCCTGTTTCATCTCCTGTTTCAATTCCTGTTTCAGTCTCTCAAGTGCCTTTGCCCTTGCTTTCTCATTAGCCTTCTCGCTTTTCTTTATATCTTGCGTGAGCTCAGCGAGCAACACCTTCAGTTCAGATAGTTCAATTGTGCTTTCTTGTACGTAGATGAAGCAGCAGACTTTGCTGTAGCCGGTGTCCCGCTGCTCCAGGCTTGCGTAATTGCGTAATTGAAGCCGCGGACTTCAAGGCCCTTTCCAGTTTCATGTGATCTTCTCCAATCGGCGAGCTATCCAGATCTGCACTCATGATCGCACCTTCGCTCCCCTTTTCGCTCTCAGCCGGCGACGATGTAGCGGACCGTGGTCCCGAGGAGTCTGTGCTTTCGCCCATCTGATCCAGGTCTGTCTCTGAAAGGCCGTATCTTGAACTGGGGCTTGCTGATCGCAGCTTGGATGTAGCTTTAGTTTTCGATTCTTTCGAACCCCCCTTCTTGTTGGCCATGTTTATATGTGCTTACATATACTGTAGCAGTCCCTCTCGGGTTGAATAAATACAGGATATCTCAGGATAATAAGCAAATAATATGAAAAATAACACCACTTCTAGCGGAGCTCCACTTCAGACATCCATCTCTTGCATCGGACGAGACCAAAATCCGCATCGGACGAGACCAAGATCCTTTTTTAGCTTTATTCTCTCACTCACGTTCATGCTCCCACAACACCTCCCTGCCAGAGTAATATTTACGTTTGTTTGCGCTAATGCGATCTTTACTATCATTTATTTGAGACTTTCGAATTTTTGTACTTCCATTATCTCTAACCTGTTATGCATGTGTATCGAGCCAATGTTTATGAATTCTTTACAACGTTTTACTTTGTCATCTACTCTTTGTCTTTGTGTGGTTAAATCTCTCAGCACAAAGTCTCATTTCGCGGGACATGAAACTGTCTCTCTGAGAAAGTCACATCTCTCTTCCCAAGATTTTTTTTATTATAATAGAGAGAAATAATTAAATAAAACAGTCAATTAAATGGAAGGAGACATTCTTTAAAACAGTAAGGGAGCTACAGATAATTGGTGGCTTCCAGTCTACTGCTTAATTGCTGCTATAAATAAATAAAAAACAGATTTTGCATTATAAGGCATTTTGATCTATGCATTAACTTCTTTTCTCATCCCTTTCTTGTTTGCATATTTTAAATGTGAAACAGAATGGAATACTAGTGTTTATATAACCACAAAGCAGGAGTATAGCATAGACAGGTTCACTATTTATGTAAAGCAGAATTTAAATGCAAGTCGTCTAAAACTAGATGGTGAACCACAGCTTAGTGAGATGTTTGGATTTGAGTAGGCAGCATTAGGGACCAATGAATCATAGTTTGTGTTATAATCCCTGTCACACATGTGTGCATGGGAGGCAGCTAAAGGACTTAAATGAGGGTAATTCCGAGCCAGACCAGGATGGGGCAGAGTGCACCGACTCTTTTTGTCGCTTTTCTGCAGACCGTTCTTGGGAAATTTCTCCTGGCCCTGATGACGTCAGTTCTGGTTCTGACTCGTTTGACGTCACTTCCGTATCCGAGTCTATGAATGAAGACCCTTCTGGTTCTGGCCCCTGGCCTTCTCCAAGTGGAAGGTTCCCACCTTATTGATGCTTTGTCAGGCCTTTACTGTAGTTGTCTTCAGTTACTGCTTGTTCGTTGGACTTTCTGCCATCAGTTTTGTCTTCAGCAAGTGAAACGCATGTCCAGTTGGGTTGAGGTCAGTTAACTGACTTGGCCATTGAAGAATATTCCACTTCTATGCCTTGAAAAGCACTCGGTTTGCTGTCACAGTATGTTTAGACTCATTGTTCATATCTACTGTAAAGTGTTGTCCTATCAGTTTCTGAGCAGATCTGAGCAGACAGCATAGCACCCTCTACATTTCACGATTCATCCTGCTACTTCTGCCAGCAGTCATATCATCAATAAACACCAGTGACTAACTTCTATTCACAGTCATGCATGCCCATGCCATAACACTGCCTCCACAATGTTTCACATACGATGTGATATTCATTGGATCTTGAGCTGTTTCTTCTCTTCTCCATACTCTTCTCTTTCCAACATTCTGATATATATTGATCTTAGTTTCCTTTGTTCAAAGAAAATTCTTCTAGAACTGGACTGGCTTTTAAAAATGTTTTCTGGCAAGGTCTAATCTGTCCATGCTTACCAGTAGTCTATACTTGAGGTTTACAAGTGTTTTGCACCTTGTGGTAAACCCTCCATCTTTACTTTCATGAATTTTATTTCATGACTTCATTACTTTCTGTGGTTGTCCAGACCTTCTGGTGTTGAGGAGTTCACCAGTGCATTCCTTCTTTTTAAAAATGTACCAAATGTTTGCTTTTAACCAATTCTTTGGACCTCATATTGAGAGTTCAAACTGACAACTTCCAAATTCAAATTCCACATTTGGAATCAACTCCAGACCTTCTATTTGCATTAATACTTAATGAAATAATGATGGACCTGCTTACACCTGCCTATGGAACAGCCTGTCAGTCAGATGTCCAAATACTTTGTGCCATGGAAATGGGGGTGCTATGTCTGTTGTTCCAAAATGGCTCATACAATATTTTTGGTAAACCCCTTAAATTGAAGGTGAAAGTCTATACTTCAACAACAACAACAATAATAATAATAATAATACATTTTATTTATATAGTGCCTTTCCCATGCTCAACTCACATAATGAATACTTTATTTCAAATCCATTGTGGTTGTGTACAGAGCCAAAAGTATGACAATTGTGTCACTGTTCAAATGTTTATTGACCTAACTGTATGCAAATAAAAGAAAACATGCCTAAGGTAAGAACGTACAGTTCAGTTGATAACTGACGTACCGTTGACTTGGACAAGGTTTGTCGACAAAGTTCTGCAAGCACAAGAAGTCTATGAATTAAATAGGAATTCTTCTCAAGGCTGTGCAGTCATATAAAATCATCACTAGTGATTTCTATAGCTCCACTACACCCAGTTTCAAATGAAAGTGTTCTAACTGCAACAGGTCCACAATAGATCTTTGATTTCTATTTAGAACATTAGAACAATCTAGACGAGAAAAGGCTATTCAGGCCAACAAACTTGAGAGTCCTATCCATTTATTATTTCCAAAAAAACATTGTCGAGTTTTGAAAGTCCCTAACGTCTTATTGTCTACCACACTACTTGGTAGCTTATTCCAAGTGTCCATCGTTCTTTGTGTAAAGAAAAACTTCCTAATGGTTGTGTGAAATTTACCCTTAACAAGTTTCCAACTGTGTCCCCGTGTTCTTGATGAACTCATTTTAAAATAACAGTCTCGATCCACTGGACTAATTACCTTCATAATTTTAAACACTTCAATTATTTTAATACAATTTTATAAATAACGTTTATATTAATGGCATTGATTCTGGCAAAGTTAGAAAACTTAAAAATTGAAAGGATGGCGGACACTGAGGAGGTAGCAAAAATAAATCAAAAAGACCTGGGGCCTCATTTAAAATAGAATTCACACTAAAACATAGCATATGGACAAAACTGGAAATGTGCTTATGCACAAAATATCCAGATGCATAAAACTGTAAGTATGCCAAGTTCAATGCACCTCCCTTTTATAATTTAACTCATGTACACATGCCTAGAGCCCCACCCCAACTCAAAAAAGTCAGCAAATCTTACCGCTATGCCAAGGAAGCTGTTGTCTTTTCCTTGAACCTTTTGTGAAAGTGTTTAATTGATCTTTGGACTTCATACTTCACACATTATATAGTTTATGCCTACATTTTGTCATTTATTACTAAAATATGAAAAACGTTTCTGTTTTAGCAATGTGTTTACACAAATTATTGTAGAAATGGAACACACTTGAAATGCATGTGTTCCAAATAACGATCTAATATTTCCACTCTAAAACTCCAGCACTTCATTCCCGGATAATCAATCAAGTCATGAGCTGGGGTAACTTTGTGCACGTTCAGCTTCGGTGAGGGGATGGAATACCAGGCTTCTTGCTGTTTGTCTTTATCGGCACATTTACTGGACAAAAGACACTGATGGAGAGGTGTGAATGGATTTAAGGTGGGCCAGATTTACGAGTTTTCTCGTAGGCTCCTGTAATTCTAGTGTTAAACCACATTAACATGTGTGGAGATACCTGAAGATGGCAGTTTGCAAATGCTCCCCATTCAATCTAATTGAGCTGGAGAGGATCAAAGAGGAAGAATGAAATAAACTGCCCAAATCAAGGTGTGCCTTGCTTACCCAAGAAGACTCCACAGTGCTTCCATAGGAACTTCTACAAAGTACTAAATTAGGGGTCTGAATACTTATATGAATGAGAGATTTCAGGTTTTGTCATTTAATAAATTTGGAAACTCTTCTGAAAACATGTTTTTAACTTTGTCATTATGGGTTGTTGAGTGTGCATTGACTAGCCAAAGATCGAAAAAATATATCTACTTATAATTAAATCTACAACATAATAAAGTAAGCAGAAAGCAAAGCAGTCTGAATACTTTCTATATAAGCTGATCAAAAAAATTAAGGGGACACTTAACTCACACATTGGATCTCGATGAATGAAATATTCAATTGGAAAATCTGTACTGAGTAATACTGCGTAATTCGTTGAGATCAAAAAGATGTAACAACAGTCAATGGAAACCAAAATCACCAACCCATTGAGGGCCGAATTCAACATCCCACTGAAACTCAAAGTCAAAAATTGAAATCCCAAGCTGATCCAACTTGTATGAATTTAATCAATGCAACTCCTAATGTGACTAAGTAGTGTGTATGGCCCCCATGTGTCTGTACTATTGCACACACAACAGCATCTGGGCATGCTCCTGATGAGACAGCAGATGGTGTCATGGGGGATCTCCTCCCACACCTGCATCAGGGCATCAGTGACCGCCTGGACTGTCCATGGTGCTACTTGGCAGCATTGAATGCATCGATTCATAATGTTCCAGAAGTTCTCAGTTGGATTTAGGCCTGGGTAACCTGCGGACCAGTCAATGGCATCAATGTCTTCATCGTAAAGCAATTGCCTACACATTATGGCCACATGAAACCAGGCATTGTCTTTCACCAAGTGAAACTCAGGGCCCACTCCACCAGCATAAGGTCTGACAATGACTCAGAGGATTTTTCCTGGTACCTAACAGCAGTCAGTGTATCCCTGTGCAACCCTGCAAGACCATCACTGATCCACCATCAAACTG
The DNA here is from genome assembly GCF_016835505.1 of Polypterus senegalus. Lineage (NCBI taxonomy): Eukaryota > Metazoa > Chordata > Cladistia > Polypteriformes > Polypteridae > Polypterus > Polypterus senegalus. The sequence continues at coordinate 299,959,673 of NC_053156.1, forward strand.
GTTGTGCTTTCTGATGTCACAGGCAGCATAACGTTCACCAGGGGGTCTCCAAAATCTTTCACGCCTGTCATGTCTGCTCAGTGTGAACCTGCTCTCATCTGTGAAGAGAACGGCTTGCCAATGGTGGAGCTGCCAACAGTGGTATTCTCTGGCAAATGCCAATCATGCTGCATGGTGGTGTGCTGTGAACACTGGTCCCACTAGATAATATTAGGCCCTCATGCCACCCACATGGAGTCTGTTTCTGACAGTTTAGTCAGAAACATGCAAACCAGTAGCCAACTGAAGGTAAATTTGTAGAGTCCACCTTTCACAAAGTAGCACATACCAGTCCTGCTGCTCAGATGATGCACTTCTACTGCCATGCCCACCTCTTCTTGTGTAATGGACCATCTCCATGTATGTCCTCCATGATCTTGGGACTGTGCTAAGAGACACAGCAAATCTTGTGACAGTACATATGGATATGCCGTTTTGGGGGAGCTGGACTACCTGTGTGTCCTGAATCGGCTGCAGATATCGCCTCCTGCTACCAGTAGTGACCAGCAAAACACAAAAATGAAGAATCAGTCAGGAAGGATAAGGAGAGCGTAATTGTCTGTTGCCACCACCTGCAAAACCATGTCCTTTTTAGGGGGTGTCTTGCTGTTTGTTGCCTCTGCAGTGCACCAGTTGTCACTTTCATTTGCCTCATACTAGGTGACGTTTATTCACAATCGCTTATGCATCTTAACTCGACAGATTGATATTCCTATCAGACTGTGATGATGAGGTTGTCATGAAGTGGCTTATGGAGGAATATTTCGGACAAAATGAAATAAATAAATAAATGCGTAAATAAATAAAAGTACTGTGAAATGTGAGCATAAATAAATAAATGTGTCATGAAATGAGAGCCTTAATAAATAAATATGTCATGAAATGAGAGCATAAATAAATGAATGTGTCACGAAATATGTTTTTCGTTGCTTATTTATTTATTTAATTTTGTCCGTAACATTCCTGCAAACCGTCATGAAATACGGCTTGAAATAAAACTGTCACTTTCACTCGTCAAAGTTGAGAGGGTGGGCTCTAACACGCCCTCTAGTTACTGATTGGTGAATCTATAGCACAAGAATTAATTAGAAAAATGCTTACTACTGCCGATGAAATGGATTCTGCCGAAGATATTACGTATTTCAGAGAGAGAATTGAAGATTTATCGGAAGAAATTACAATGTTGGCGGCCCTTTTAGACTCCGATGTAGATGAAACTGTTTTTGAAATTATCGAAGAACAGGTGGAACGTACTCTACTACACTCCAGTTCAGGTGATGCAGTACCCTGCTCTGGACGTCCATCCTTTGACATTCCAGCTGAGTCAATAGAACACCTTCTGTTATGCGGTTTAAAAGTACAACAGATTGCAGATCTATATGGTGTATCGGAGAAGACGATCACAAGGCGAATGAGCCAGTTTGATATACGGTAAGCTGCAACGGCTGTATTAGTTTAGGTACTTTGACATGGAATGCCCAAAGCAGCTCCAACTAATATTCTGAACTGAACAACTTTACCACTGATCAGAGCTGTACAGTTGTTTGAAAAAGTAGCTGCGATTATGCAACTGACTTTATACTCGTAAAACACAAGGGTCAAATACTCAGTTCTAAAAGGGCCGCCAACATTGTAATTTCTTCCGATAAATCTTCAATTCTCTCTCTGAAATACGTAATATCTTCGGCAGAATCCATTTTATCGGCAGTAGTAAGCATTTTTCTAATTAATTCTTGTGCTATCGATTCACCAATCAGTAACTAGAGGGCGTGTTAGAGCCCACCCTCTCAACTTTGATGAGTGAAACTGACAGTTTTATTTCAAGCCGTATTTCATGACGGTTTGCAGGAACGTTACGGACAAAATGAAATAAATAAATAAGCAACGAAAAACATATTTCGTGACACATTTATTTATTTATGCTCTCATTTCATGACATATTTATTTATTAAGGCTCTCTTTTAATGACACATTTATTTATTTATGCTCACATTTCACAGTACTTTTATTTATTTACGCATTTATTTATTTATTTCATTTTGTCCGAAATATTCCTCCATAGTGGCTGAGTTCAAAAAGCACAGCTGCAAAAACACTTCCCATGTTGTCCACTAGATGGGGGGAAAACACCATCCAAATACCCTGACTAGAATCCCAAAGTGCAGAGACAAATCTTAAAAAAATGAAAGGTTTATTTTCACAAAAGCCTGTGTAGGCACAAAGCTCTGAAGAGCACAAAGAGTTACCTGAAAGGCAAGCATAAACACAGAAAATAGAGTCCCAATAGAAAATCCAAAAAATCAAAGTCAAGACGGAGCAGAGGGTAAGAAAAACTCGTCCCAATACAAAAATCCAAACAGAGAGTCGAAAAACACAGCACAGGTTAGATATCCAGAAAATCAAATGGCAATAGCAAAGACAGATACTCACAAAAACTCTCCACAAGTCACCTTAGTTCATTTGAGCTCCCTTTGCCAGCCCCTGGTTACATGTGCACCTGAGCCCATATATCTCTATATAAAATATCAGAGGCCTCATGTATAAACGGTGCATACACGCAGAAATGTTGCGTAAGAACTTTTCCACGTTCAAATCGCGATGTATAAAACCTACACTTGGCGTAAAGCCACGCACTTTTCCACGGTACCTCATACCTTGTTGTGCGCAAGTTCTCCACTCGGTTTTACAGACTGGCGGCACCCAGCGTCAAAGCAGTGCTACTGTTCCTGTGTGGTTACTCTTTATTTTCCTGACGCGGCTTTATAAATACACTGAAACTAACCGTATATTGTTTATTAGTGTAATGCGTCTGATTGTAATTAACTTGTATCAATATAATCAGCCAGAGAATAGGCATAGTATTCCAAATACCATAACTGCTTTAGTGTTGTTACTCTCACTGCACTTTCTTCTTCTTTCAGCTGCTCCCGTTAGGAGTTGCCACAGCGGATCATCTTTTTCAATATTACTCTTACTGCACAACTCGGAGTATTTATATCACTGTATTTGAGTGGGGAATCACAGCTCAGCAGCTGATCAGAAAGAGAATTATCGGGATACAGAATCAAGCACATGCTACCTCAGCCACGGCAAAACGTTTCAAAGCATTTCCTGTATGGACCTCGCGGTTCAGAAACAGTTTCATCTCAAGAACTATAAACGCACTCAATCAAGTGCTCCTTGTAGAACTGTTTGTACTTATAAATACAATTACCTCACTGTAAACTTGCACTACAGTTATAATATTGAACCTGAGCCACTTTATAAAGCGCGTATTTACATATGATGACGATATCATTTTTAAGATGAAATGCAGCAAAATATGTTTATTATATATTATAAAGGTAAAACTTTAACTTCATTTAAATAATCACATACAAAACAAAGCATTTAATGTGCTATATTTTAATTACGATGTGATTTGAGAAACTGGTTAATTAAACGATTTTAAGATGAAGTTTATGATGTTCTATTTTAATGACAAAATAAACTACGTTATTAAAGTGGAAATTTCGAGATTGAAGTTGACATTTCGTGCTTTTTCCCCACTGTTTGCCTTTTATTTCTCTGTACTCTAATAAGCTTTCATATGACATTTAGACAATGGGCTACAACTCGCTTTTTCACGGCGACTTTGATATGTGACTTCTTTTTTTATTTCCAGCACTGTGCGATTTTGTGAACGTGAGCTTTCAAGTTTCTCCAACACACTATGTCACTCGATCAACTTCCTTTTGTTGATTATACCACGGTTTAATTAAACAAATAGTATGTTTTTCCTTTGCCTCCACTTGGTATTCGCTGAAATTCTTATTTTCCCCCGTGCTTTTCCCATTGTCTTTTCACAGAAGGCTGCGCTTAAGGGCGATTTATATTGATTTGCATATTCAAAGAGGCGTAATTCTGGCAGGAGTTGGGGCATTACATAAAGCGTGTGCACGAGTGTTACTTTTCACGCTGATCGGGATTTATGTAGTGGAAGAACGTGGAAGTTGCAGTACGCACAGATTCCTGCATCTGGATTTTTCTGTGCGTAAGCACATTTCGGCTTTTGTGCTTACTCCATGTTATAGTGCGAATTCTACGCACGGCGTTATACATGAGGCCCCAGGAGTCCTCAGTGTTGCTGATTTCAGCAACTCCTCATAAAAAGGCACCTGACTGCATTAGTACAACACTAGCACCCTTTGCTGTTGCCTTGGGCTCATCCCACAAGACCTCAGTGTTAGCCAGGTGCCCTCTTATTAATTAGTTTCAAGCCACTTTATAATCTTCAACACTCTCTAAAATTTGCCTGCCCACACTGAAATGCTTGGAGATTTCCATATTTATAAATAAAGGTCCCACTCTGACCTTTAATTAATGGCTGCTTACCTGCTCTCCTATAAATGTGGTTTCCTTCAAAAATGTAATGATTATCCTTGGTCCATATCCTGTTGAATCACCATGCCCTGCTCCTTCTGACCTAATGCCCTGTGACAGTAGGTACCAAAACTGGATAATGGAAGTTTTTCAATATCAATGGCTTTTCAGAAGCCTATTTCTTCAAGTACCATAACACATGAGCAGAGTGCTCAGGTCGACCTACAGCTCCAAGTTTCGGATTAGGTCTGCTCATTTTTAGGTGTGTTAGCAGATAATGTCAGGAGCACCTATTGCAATAGCCATATCTTTCTGTTTTTCTATCTGCATAAAACAACTTGGCCTCCCCATAACCAAATTTTGTTCAAATGTGGCACCCTTAATCTTCAATGAAATTTGTCAAAACAGTTCAATTTCCATTCAGATATGTCAAACAGACTGCGCTGTGTAAAGTTTTGAAATTTCAAACTCTCCCTTTGAAAAACACTAGAGAATTAATCTGTCTTAAAATGGAGAAATCTTTATGAATTTGTTTACTGTTTAATTTTACCTTGAGAATGGTTGCTTAAATTTGTATATTTTGTATATTATCCTATTTTACGCGTTTGACAGCAGCTTGGATGCCCATTGTAAGGAAGTCAGAAGCCAAGCAGAGCACACTGGCACAAGTTCCCTTCTCACACACTCACTCTGTTAATAAACAAAGTGGGAAAACAAATTATTAATCAAAGAAAATTCACGTCACTTCCAGTGACTCCATTTGGCATCACTTCCGGCTCTCACCATGGACATCACTTCCGGTTCCTCCACAATGACGCCGTTTCCAACTTCTGAATTCAGCGTCATTTCCTGCCAACCATTTCCTGTTCCTATAATGCATTTTCTATATAAACACCATTTTGTCATCTCCATTTTGTCAACTATTACTAAAACAAGAACTCTTGATCAATTTTGCATCTTTTTTGCTTCATTTTGTCCACAGGACAATATATGGGGATGGTCCCCAAAACTTTATCTTGTGGAGTTTCTTTTTTTTATGGTTAATATTCCACAATTGGTGTAGCTGGCAGGATTTTTGCTTTTGATGACTGCAGAAGAGCAGGACTTCAACACTGTTCTGTCAACAACCGTGAGCAAGCTACACACTTTAAAAGTACAGATGGGCGAGACTAGAATGCAACTAGCCGAATCCCAGGCTCACGCCGCAGCAGCAATACAGACGGAGACCGCTCGGTCATTGCCAACCCAACTGACTTATTTAACAGAAGATGATGACATCAAGGTCATGGGAGACTTATCTAACTGTAAAATAATCTTGATAAATGTTTATGCACCTAATGTTGATGATAAGGAATTTATACAAAATTTATTTGCATCCATTCCCAATTTGAACACTCATAAAGTTATAATGGCTGGGGACTTTAATTGTGTTCTAAATCCACTTTTAGATAGGACTTCCTCCACAGGGGGAACGGCATCTAACACCGCAAAGATAATTACAAAGTTTATAACTGATCACAACTTATCAGACCCCTGGAGGTTTTTAAACCCAAATTCAAGAACATATTCTTTCTACTCACCAGTACATCATTGCTACTCAAGGATTGATTACTTCTTTATAGACAATAACTTCTTGCCTATGATTAAATCTTGCAAATACGATGCTATTGTTATTTCTGACCATGCACCTATGATCTTGGAGCTAAAATTACTAAGCCCCATACACTCACCCCACAGATGGCGTCTCAATCCGCTTCTATTAGCTGACGAGAATTGTACGGAATTTATATCCAAACAAATGAAATTCTTTCTAGAGACAAATACATCCCCCGAGATCTCTGCAGGAAAACTCTGGTAAACTCTCAAGGTCTTCTTAAGAGGACAGATTATCTCATATCTTTCCCACAGAAATAACTCCGAAGCCAAGAAAGTAGCAGAGATAAAAAGCGAAATTACTAAAATAGATGAAGAACACACCAGACTACCAAGCGAGACTCTACATAGGAGAAGGCAGGCTTTACATTCGGAATTAAACCTCTTGACAACTAAAGAAACTGAAAAACTAGTCTATAAATCCAGACATCATTACTATGAACATGGAGAGAAAGTTAATAAGCTTTTAGCTCAACAAATTCACAAGCAAGAAGTGCAATGCAATCTCGGTAATCACCAACACGAACGGAGATAAAATCATCGAACACAAAAATATAATGCACACTTTCAGAGACTACTATAAATCCCTATATACTACTAAGTTTAAAGAAGACAATACACAATCTAATGCATTTCTGGATACATTACAGATACCACAAATAGACACTTTTAGTGTGGAGGAACTTGATAAACCTCTGGCGTTATCAGAATTACTAGATGCTATAAAGTCACTCCAAGGCGGGAAAGCAGCAGGCCCTGATGGCTACCCTGCAGAATTTTACAAGAAATTCTCCGCTCAGCTAGCTCCCCTCCTATTAGCAACATTTACAGAAGCCAGAGATAACCAATCTCTTCCTCTAACCTTTCGCCAAGCACTAATCACTGTTTTTCCAAAACAAAATAAGGACTTATTACAATGTGCATCATACAGACCAATTTCACTTCTGAATAACGACGTTAAAATACTCTCTAAAATCATAGCTAGAAGGATGGAGAAAGTGCTCCCCTCGGTAATATCACAAGACCAAACTAGATTTATTAGGGGCCGACACTTATCTTCAAATCTTCGACTCCTGTTTAATGTAATATACTCACCAACTAAATCAAACACCCCAGAAATATTATTATCATTGGATGCAGAAAAAGCATTCGACATGATTGAATGGAAATACCTTTTACTACATTGGAGAAATTTGGGTTTGGCCCGAACATTTGTGCATGGATTAAATTACTGTATACTAACCCAGAAGCTTCAGTTTGCATCAACAACATTTGCTCAGACTACTTTAAACTAGAACGTGGTACTAGACAAGGATGCCCTTGTCACCTGCTGCTGTTTGCGATTGCCATTGAACCACTGGCAATACATTGTCGAAATACTGATCAGATAAAGGGGATTAGCAGAGAAGGACTGGAACAGAAAATTTCATTATATGCAGATGATATGGTACTGTATATATCGGACCCAGAAAATTCTGTGCCTGCAGTCTTAGCAGGACTCACAGAATTTCAAAAGATCTCTAGTCTCAGAATTAATCTGAATAAAAGTGTACTCTTTCCAGTGAATTCTCAAGCATATAATATTAGATTAGATACCCTACCTTTTATCATTGCAGAACAGTTTAAATACCTAGGTTTAAACATCACAAGTAAACATAAAGCTCTATATCAACAAAATTTCGTCATCTGCATGGAAAAAATTAAACAAGACTTGCATAGATGGTCAACCCTTCATCTCACACTAGCTGGAAGAATTAACACTGTTAAGATGAATATTCTTCCTAAGCTCCTTTTTTTATTTCAAAACATTCCAATATACATTAATAAATCATTCTTTAGGCAATTAGATTCGACAATAACCTCATTTATTTGGAAATCAAAACATCCACACATCAAAAGAGTGACCCTACAAAGACAAAAGGCAGAAAGTGGCATGGCTCTACCTAACCTCCAGTTTTATTACTGGGCAGCAAATATACAGGCGATAAAACCTGGGGCCTCATGTATAAACGGTGCGTATGCACAGAAATGTTGCATAAGAACTTTTCCACACTCAAATCACGATGTATAAAACCTACACTTGGCGTAAAGCCATGTACTTTTCCACGGTACCTCATACCTTGTCGTACCTCCGCTCGGTTTTGCGGACTGGCGGCACCCAGCGTCAAAGCAATGCTACTGTTCCTGTGTGGTTACTGCTTATTTTCCTGACGCGGCTTTATAAATACACTGAAACTAACTGCATATTGTTTATTAGTGGAATGCATCTGATTGTAATTAACTTGTATCAATATAATGGGCCAGAGAATAGGCATAGTATTCCAAATACCATAACTGCTTTAGTGTTGTTACTCTCACTGCATTTTCTTCTTCTTTCAGCTGCTCCCGTTAGGAGTTGCCACAGCGGATCATCTTTTTCAATATTACTCTCACTGCACAACTCGGAGTATTTATATCACTGTATCTGAGTGTGAATCACAGCAGCAGCTGATCAGAAAGAGAATTATCGGGATACAGAATCAAGCGCACGCTACCTCAGCCACGGCAAAACGTTTCAAAGAATTTCCTGTACGGACCTCGCGGTTCAGAAACAGTTTCATCTCAAGAACTATAAACGCACTCAATCAATTGCTCCTTTTAGAACTGTTTGTACTTATAAATACAATTACCTCACTGTAAACTTGCACTACAGTTATAATATTGAACCTGAGCCACTTTATAAAGCGCATATTTACATATGATGACGATATCATTTTTAAGATGAAATGCAGCAAAATATGTTTAAGGTAAAACTTTAACTTCATTTAAATAATCCATATTCTTCACTGGGACTTGCATGAAGGATGGAATAATTAAACATGTACTACGCAGATAGTTCTATGTTCCTTAAACGTTTTGAAGAATCGGCGCTCTAAGCTTACAGATGGCTTAACATCTATTACAGAGCTGATTGTGTGGCAATCGGTTACTTGGAGAAAGAAAAGCAAGGACTGCAGGGCGGCCACGCCAATATATATTGAATTTAAAACAGAAAGAGAAAATAACGACACAGCTAAAAATGCAGTGGCAAATTTCGACAAAAGTTAAACGCTTGTGTCATGAGCACGAGGCGGCTATGCAGTGTCCGCAATGGGCGTGGCCATCCACCGTGCATAAGATACCATTTTAACTTTGGTGGGCGAAGAGGCCACCGATTTTTTCTTTGCCTAGAGCCACCCATGAGTACTGCTGCAATAAATAATTTAATCGAAGGTCGCACACAATCACTGCACCGTGAAATGTTTAATAATGTGCTTTAACTCCTATCATCATGAAAATGATATCACGTATACATCTCAGTATTTTAGTTATTCAGAGAGCTGTAATATCACGAATGTAATGGATTCTGTGTCCAGTTGGAGGAAGAGAGCTGGTTTAAGAAGCAAGTAGTGATTCACACACATACAGCACATAGAAGATCACATACAAAACAAAGCATTTAACGTGCTACTTTAATTACCATGTGATTTGAGAAACTGGTTAATTAAACGAGTTTAAGATCGTTTATGATGTTCTATTTTAATGACAAAATAAACTACATGATTAAAGTGGAAATTTCGAGATTGAAGTTGACATTTCGTGCTTTCTCCCCACTGTGTGCCTTTTTTTTCTCTGTACCCTAATAAGTTTTCATATGACACTCAGAAGGTGAGCTACGACTTGCCCTTTCACGGCAACTTTGATATCTGAGTTTTCAAGTTTCTCCAACACGCTATGTCACTCGATCAACTTCCTTTTGTTGATTATACCACGGTTTAATTAAACAAATAGTATGTTTTTCCTTTGCCTCCACTTGGTATTCGCTGAAATTCTTATATTTTCCCCTGTGCTTTTCCCATTGTCTTTTCACAGAAGGCTGAGCTTAAGGGTAATTTATATTGATTTGCATATTCAAAGAGGCGTAATTCTGGGAGGAGTTGGGGCGGGACATAAGGCGCTGCACGAGCGTTAGTTTTCACGCTGACCGGGATTTATGTAGCGGAAGAACGTGGAAGTTGGAGTACGCACAGATTCCTGCATCCAGATTTTTCTGTACGTAAGCACATTTCGGCTTTTGTGCTTACGCCATGTTATAGTGCGAATTCTACGCACGGCGTTATACATGAGGCCCCTGGACACAAATAGAAGAACATAAACAAGCTTGGTTCGCAATAGAAGTAAAATCCTGCAGTACTTCTTTGTATTCCTTTCTCTGTGCTCCAATAAACACACGCAATATATAAATAACCCAATTGTGCTCCACTCACTTAGAATCTGGAACCAATGTAGAAAGCATTTTAAGACGGAGAAGCTTCTATCTGTGGCACCTCTGCAAGAGAACCACCTCATTCAACCTTCACAAACATATGCAGTTTTTAATATCTGGAAAAAATTTGGAATTAACTTGCTTAGAGATCTTTACATAGACAACATCTTTGCATCCTATGAACAATTACATTCCAAATTTAACATTCCAGCTGCACATTTCTTTCACTATCTTCAAATCAGGAACTTTGTTAAACAGAACCTTCCAGATTTCCCTCATCTTGCACCCTCATCCATGCTGGAAAAAATATTGCTCAATCTCAAGGACTTAGACTACATCTCTACAATATATAAAATCATTTTACAATCCCTCCCTTTCAAAAATCCAAGAGGACACTGGGAAAAAGATCTCTCAATTAATATATCAGAAAAAGAGTGGAAAGTAGCAATGCAGAGATTTCACTCGAGCTTCATATGCGCAAAGCATACAATTATACAACTCAAAATTATATATCGATCACATCTGTCTCAACTAAAACTCTCCAAAATGTTTCCAGGACATGATCCAACCTGCGAACATTGCAACCAAGTCCCAGCCTCACTGGGTCACATGTTCTGGGCCTGCACCAAATTAACATTATTCTGGACAAAAATTTTTAATTACCTTTCAGACAGCCTTGGTGTCACAATCCCTCCTAACCCATTAACAGCTGTGTTTGGGGTTCTTCCAGAGGGGCTTAAGGTGGAGAAAGACAAACAAATTGTGATTGCATTTTGGCACGCAGACTTATTCTGATAAACTGGAAGAACCCAAACTCTCCTCATTTAAGTCGGTGGGAAACCGATGTGTTATATTATTTGAAATTGGAAAAAATCAAATACTCAGAGGATCCTTTCAGACTTTTTTCAAAACATGGCAGGATCTAATCAGTAATATTTTAAAATAAGCTCATAAAGCACAGATATTTTATTAATTTAGGTATGTTTACAAGCCTTAAATTTCACGCCGTTTGGCTTGCTTTCTCTCTCAGGGGAGGGGACCAATCTGTTCTTAACTTAATTTTTCTTTTTTTAAAAGCTTGATTGCTTTGTATGGATTGCAATAAAATTAATAAAAAAAAAAGAAGATGATGACATCAATACATATTTTTTGGTATTTGAACGTACCACGAAATGAAACGCATGGCCGAGGTCAGAAAGGGCGTACCTATTGGCTCCCTACCTGAAGGGGATAGCGCAAAGGGCTTACTATGATTTAACCAAGGAGCAGGCCGCCAACTATGACGTTCTAAAAATGGAGGTGTTTAAATGCTACGGAATATCTCCGGAGCAGCAGGCGAGAGAATGTAGGGAGTGGAAGTTCGATCCAGAAAGGCCTCTAAGAACACAGGAATTTTAGGCATGGAGCAAGGTTTGTCGCTGGCTATGGCCTGACATAAACAGATCCCATAAGATGGCCAAATTATTAGCCTGTGAGACCTTTGTTCATGCCTTCTCTGACGATATTGCCCAGTAAATCCGGAGACAAAACTTTGATAATATGGACACACTGATCAGACAGTACAATCTTCCCCGCTGTTTCAAGTGTGGGAAGGTTGGTCATCTGTCCCCAAATTGTACTCACAAGCCCATGGAGTGCTCACTAATGAAGGGGGCCACTGTGATTAACCCTTTATCTCTTCCTTATACAGGTGCGGTTATTAGAAATGGCAGGAAGGTAAGGGCAATGTTCGATTCCGGGAGTAACATTTCCATTGTTGCTTACCGATTTGTTTTATCAAGACAATGGCTTAAAATAAAAACTAGCCTAAAATGTATTCATGGAGACGTCTGGTATTATAAAACTGCTAAATGTGTGGTGACGATAGATCACGTTGTGATCAAAATGACCATGGCAGTATTACCGAATTCTCCATTTCCTGTCATATTAGGGAGAGATTGGAAAGAAATTAACTGCGGTAAAAACATAACTGTTCCTGAAAAGAGTTTGGGTTTAATAATGAGTTCTTCTACTCCGATTGCCTCCATGCCGGGTACTACGGTCACTAGAACCCATACAGGTACCCAGTATGAGGGAGTCAATGTCCCATCATCCTCTGTGGGAGCTAATACAGTTAACGTAGAGGACATGGTGGCAGAAGCTCCTCCCATTGAGGTCGAAAAAGATCCCATTCATTATTTATCAGCCCAATTTCTAATTACCTCTTCTTCGTTTAAAATAGAACAATGAATACTTAAAATTTGCAAGGAATGCAATATTATCAACCGAAGGTCATACAACCCTAGATCCCATGCCACCGATGCCTTTCTTTGTAATAAAAATGAATTATTATATCGAGTGGCTGAACATGGGGGTGATGTGAGAGCATTACTGCTAGTGCCACACCCTTTTTGGCGACAAGTATGTGAACTAGCACATGCTCACCTTCTAGGAGCCCATTTAGACTCTGAGAAAACTGTAGACAGAATAAAACTCTGATTTTATTGGCCGGGAATTAATGAGGAGGTCCGACGATTTTGCACTTCCTGTCCCGAGTGCCAACTTCGTCATATTCCTAGGAGGGACCATTCTCCTCTTGTTCCCCTTCCCCGATAGATGTACCATTTGAACGAGTCTGCATTGACCTTGTAGGACCGTTAGAACCCTCATTAAAAGGCTTTAAATATATTTTAGTTCTAGTAGATTATACCACTCGTTTTCCCAAAGCTGTTCCCTTATGCTCAGCTACTTCAAAAAACATTGCACGGGAACTAGTAGGGATATTCGCACGTGTCGAGATCCCCAAAGAAGTTCTAATGGGCCAAGGGACTCCTTTCACTTCGGAGATGTTCAGGGAAGTGGCTAAATTACACAGAATAAAACATCTGAAAATATCGGTCTATCACCCCCCAACAGACTGGATGGTAGAATGATTTAATCAGACTTTAAAACAGATGTTACGTAAAGTAGTTACCGCGATGGAAGAAACTGGGATCAGTTACTTCCTCTTGTATTGTTTGCCTATTGGGAAGTCCCCCAGGTCTCTACAGGGTTTTCTCCATTTGAATTACTATATGGAAGACAACCCCATGGGATATTGGATATGTTAAAAGAAGGTTGGGGAGAAGAGGTCCTCACTACCTCAAATATACTTGAATATATCGCACAATTACGTGATAGATTGAACAAAATTAGACCCATTCTAAAAGAAAATTTGGACAAGGCTCAAGCAGGGCAGTCGCCTTATTATAATAGAAACACCACCATTTGGAAATTTGTCCCGGGTGATCGTGTAATGGTGCTCATTCCAATTTTCCATTCTAAATTATTGGCCCATTGGCAAGGCCCTTACAAAATTAAGGAAAGAAAGGGATTGGTTAATTATTTGGTTAAATAACCAAATCATCAACCGAGTGAACAAGTTTATCATATAAATTTGCTTATCCCATAAATGAGCCTGCCCTTTTACTTATCTTAATGATATGGTGGGCCTCTCTTGAAGTTATGTTTCCAGCCCAGCACACCACAGCTTAGAAAATCTCACAGTTCATCACAAAGTTATAGAAGATGTGAAGGAAGTCACTACCCACATTCGGGTCCGGTGACTTCTGAGTTTGAAATGGATAAAACAGGTTTAATAATCGTTATATTCTGTTTTGTTGCTTGTGTAGTTGATGACCAATATTTGGGCAAACTCTTTGCTGGTGTAGAGCATGGAAAAGGAAAAGCAACAAGGCTGAATTAAGACTCCAACAAGCCCCTGGGTGACTTAGGTCCTTCATAAAGAGTTGATCATACTTTTAACAATGCAGCCTATGGACAGTGGCTTGTTTACTGCTGCATGGTAAGTTTCATTCTTGATTTCTCCACACTTGTAGATAATTATCTAATGAAATGGGTGCGAGGATCTCCCCTGATCATTTCAACTTTCAGATACTCGATTGTTTCATCAAGCAGAAGAGGAGTTGGCTTTCCCACTCGATCATTTCAGCTCACAGACATTTTGCTGTTGTGACATTGAGAGGAAGGGAGCTGGTTTTAGTAAAAAGGCCTCATGCCATCACGCGTCCCTGGGTTTGTACCCTGAATCTGCTGATGGTAGATCCACCCTTGGAAAACGGCAATATATACAGGCAGAGAAGTATACTAAGAACAAACAAAGTGTGTTGAGCTGTATGGAAGGAGACGTGGAATATTGGGGCAACATTGAAAGGAGAAGATGGTTTTGGCTGTGGAATGAGCCTTATGGACCACTGTTTCTTGCTTCTAAGGCCAAAAAAAATCCTTTTAGTGAGTTGCACATTGATCAAATTGCAAGAATGCATGCAACAGGAATTTGGCAAAACTTTATGTGAATATTATAGGCTGTCTTTTTTATCCCTAAAGCAGACATACTCAATTTTCCAAGAAAACAGTCAAGATCGTGGTCTGAAAGTGTCTGCTTCTGCTGCCATCATCCTCATCATTAAAGAATGTTTGATATCTCCCTAAAGAATATAAGCACAAGGTGCTTACAGTAGTTCTATAACAGCCATCAAACTTGATAATTCTCAGGAAATTTTCTGAAATCAAAAGAATCCATGAGAGCCATCATGGCGGATTAACAAATCTATGTTATCAATCTGGATTCTCAATTGAAGACACAAAGAATACATATGCATGAATACTTTATTTAATTTGACCACATTGTTTTTTTAGTGATTGAAGTCTTCAGTGGATGCTTGATGTCTCTTCATCTGCGAAGATAAAAGAAATGAAGATGAATGAACAGATTACAGCAAATGCAACAATTAAACATTCAGTCAAAGGAATGCAGGACATTGAATGGACAAGAAGGACCAATTGTCAGGAGAGGGGATGAGACTAAGGGGCAAAGATGGGTTATGACACACAAGAGAAGATTTTTCACAAACATAAGTAGATATTTATGAAACAATTCACACAAAACAGAATTTGCAGAGAATATAAGAAGCATAAGGAATTTGACAAACAAGAGGAGACCATTCAGTTCATCAAGCCCGTTTATTTAGCTCACTGCTAATCTGCTCCAACTCCGTGTGAAATGGACTCGATTCAGAAAGTATTCAGTCCCCTTCACTATCTGTTCACTTCACTGTGTTGCAGATTTCATTTTCAATGTGTAATTTGACCACATTTGCCCATCAGTCTACACTCAGTAACCCAAAATAACAAAGTGAGAACATATTTTTCAGAAAGGTTTGCCAGTTTTAAAACATCTAAACCTGAAATCTCTCATATATTCCTAGACATATTCAGACCATTTGCTGTGTCACTTCACATCGTGGTCAAGTTCATCCTAGTTTACTATAATGATCCTTGAAATGTGTGGAAAACTTGATTGGAGTCCACATGTGGCAAACTGACTGGATTGGACATCATTTAGAAATACATACATGTATCCCTGTGTATAGAAGGTCCCAGAATTCACAATGCACATCAGGACGACAACCAGTCTTGAAGTCCAATGATCTCTCTGTAGACCTCCACAAACAAATTGTGGAGACACATAAGTCAGGGCAAAGTTATCAAACCATTTCTAAAGCTATGAGTGTTCAAAGTGACCTCATGAAATGTGAAATGGAAGAAATTGGGAACCACTGGACTCTTCCTAAAGCTGGACGTCCAGCCGAACTGATTAACCTGAGGAGAAGGGCCTTAGATAGCTAGGGAAGCAAAATACCAATGGTCATCTGCTGAGATGTGGGAACCTGTCAGAAGGACGGTCACCTCAGCAGCCCTTCATCAATCAAATGTTTATAGTAGAGTGTCCGGACAGAAGTCATTCTTGAGTAAAAGGCATATAACAGTTTAAAGGACTCTGAAAGCTTGAGGAGAAACATTCTCTAAACAGATGAGACAAAAAAAAACTGAACTCTTTTAACCTGCCTAATCCCATCCTTGTGGTGAAACATGATGGTGGTATCATTATGTTATGGGGACAAGAAGGCAGATTAGAATTGAGGTAAGGATGATTGCTGCCAAATAGAAAGAGGTCCTTGAAGAATACCTGCTCCAGAATTCATGCCACCGCAGACCTTTCAGCATTACAATGACTTGAAGCTTACAGCCAAAACAAAACTGGAGTGACCTCAGGACATGTCTCTGAGTGTTCTTGAGTGACCCATCCAATATTCAGACTTGAACCTGGCAGAACATGTATGGAGAGATCTGATGACGGCAGATGATTACCATCCACTCTAACCAAGTTGGAAGGGATCTACCAGGATGAATGGGATGAACTGCCCAAATCCAGGTGTGCCAAGCTTGCAATGACTTACCCAAGAAGACTCAAATCTGCCAAAAGGGGGCTTCTACAAAGCACTGAATTGAGAGTTACAATACTTCTATGAATCAGTTTTTGATTTTGATAAAATTTCCAAATATTTCGGAAAACATGCTTCTGTTTTATTATTATAGGTTATTGAGTGTAGACTGATGAGCAAAAATGGAATATTTATCCATTTAAAATGAAATCTGCAAAATAATAAAATGTGAAGTAAATGAAGGAATCTGAATAACTTCTGAAGATCATGTAAGACACTCAGTTCTCATCTGAAAACAGTTCTTTCATTTTTAGAGTCAAAACTTTGATCGTGAACAAAGAAAAACAGAAAAAATTTGAAGTGTGAAGAAATGACTAGCAAAGACAAAGCAAATGTATTTGTGAAATGTAAAACAACAAACTAAAAATATTTAAAGTTGTCATTAGGAATAAAAGGAAAAGTGAGTTAACCTCCTTGGCATACACCCTGAAAATGACTCTGTCTCAGAATTCTACGTAACTACGCTGTCACACACATACACATTGGAGGCGGATTAAAGGCTCATCAATCTGTAGGGTGGCATTGTACTAATGCCTCTTCTTCTTCTCTTCTCCTCCCCTCTCTGCAGACTGGATGATTGACAGACCTACCACCTCTGACATCACTTCCGGTGTCTCCTTCCACCTGGACTCACTTTTTCTTGCTTGGCCTGTAGTTGATTGGAAGTGTTGTCTCTTGAAACTCGTGTCTGTGAAGACATTTTTTCCCTTCTTAATGTGTTCATACTTTGTGTTTCTTTTTCAGTTTTATGTGTTTTGCCTGCAGGCTCCTCAAATCTTTATGCTTTTTGGGTTTTTCATTACAACAGTTAAAGTCAGACTCAAGGTGACATGTAATGATCCGCTTTATACTGTTAAGCCCAAATTACTCTAGGGACAGTATTCTGCTGCCATCTAGTGGATGAAATGACATCATGGTGCAAAAAATCATCTTTCTATTTGTCTACCACTTTATGGTAACTCTATTGTAATTAATTATGACTGGGGCAGAACCTTCAGCCAAAAACACAGTGGCAAATGAAAAGCCCTGGAGCAAGTTTGAAACAGAATCATTGCTCGATTTGTGCAGTAGCGATGATGATGTGAATTGGTCATCAAACGTTGACACGTATAGTGAAACTAACACCTCTGTGGTAGATTCCGACCTGCCATGTTTCATTGATGTTCGTGTTTGGTGTCTTCTTTTTACAACTGTTCACAATCCTTCTGACTTTCTTATTGCCCATTTATGGGTAAAGTCCACACTAAAGCTGTCAGTAGATATTAATTTCAGAACTATTTATGATTTTAATAGTCTGGTGGAGAGAATAGTTTTTGAAATGAACCGCTATGCTGAGCAGTGTCGTAAAAGTCACATTAAACTCTTTTATTGTCGCAGTCACTGCAGACGACAGGTGGGTTTTTTCAGTTCCTTGATATGGCATGTGGCACCTTACAAGATGCTTTCTGAAAGTCATGATAAATAATATCATACACTCCCCTTTTGATCGTATCCTCTTTTTGCTTTCTCATAGAATTCCAGCATGTTAGTTAAAAACAACCTCTCTCTTCTGTACCAATCCTGAGTGTTCAGTATAACTCCCACCCTTGCTATGTGTTGCTAAATCTTTTCCTAATAATCCCTTCCTTCTCAATGGAAATGTTTTGTTTTAAGTTCTACATTACATCCAAAGCAAGCTCAAGGTACATCTGGAACTTAAAATGTTACAGTAGAGGGACAACTGAGATGGTGTGTACAGTCAATACAGCATCGCTACATCATCTGTGCTGTCACAGGTGGACCCTTTGCTTGACCAAGGTGACTGTATAACGACGGACAGTTACTATACCGCACTTGAACTGCATGAGAATTTACTTCAAAAGAAAACTGATACATACGACACTGTATGTCTAATTCATGCATTTATTTCTAGTAGGATCGACTACTGCAATGCAGTGTTCACTGGATGTTCAAATTGTTCTTTATTCAGCATGCAGTTAATCCAAAATGCTGCTGCAAGAATTATTACAAGAACAACAAAATACGAACACATAACTCCAGTTCTTATATCCTTACACTGGCTCCCAGTTAAGTTTAGGACAGATTTCAAAATCCTCCATTTAACATATAAAGCTTTAAATGGCCAAGGTCCTGCTTACTTGTCTGAACTTATCATGGCTTATAAACCAGAGCGCACATTAAGATTTCAAGATGCTGTTCTGCTTAGGATTCCAAGGACTAATTAAATAACAGTGGGAGGTCGGGCTTTTAGTTAAAGGACCCCTAAACTGTGGACTGGTCTGCTTGCTACTATAAGAGATGCCCCTTTGGTCTCAGCTTTCATATCCCGGCTGAAGACTCACTACTTCAGTTTAGTACACCCTGCCTAGAGCTGCTGATTAACTGTAAAGACTGCATCTTTGTTGTTAGTCACTAGCACTAAAATATAAGTAATATGATAGTTATAATTTGTTACTAAACCTCACCTCTTCTGTTTCTCTTCTCTGTACTCACATGTGGCAGTTGGTGCCACTGCCCACCCGCCAAGTTGTTCTGCCTGCCTAAGGTAAAGTCATCTCTGATGGAGGTTCGCAGGAATTGTCAGGTAGAGTGGTCCTTTCATCATATTGGCTGACCCAGCACAGACTCAGCTGTGGAGTGGCCAATAGGGGGAGGCAGCTTGATGGCTGAGGTCTCCAGGACTCCAAATCCAAATCCTATTGTGTGGTATCATCTACTGTTGAATTCTGTTTTGCACTTGTAATATTTCTATTGCACTATAAATGAGGATTACTTGTGTTCTGTTCTGTGTATTGCATTGTATTGACACCCTTTTTTTTGACACTCACTGCACCCCCAACCTACCTGGAAAGAGGACTCTCTTTGAATTGCCTTTCCCAAGGTTTCTTCCATTGTTTTTCCCCTACAAGGGTTATTTTGTTTTGGAGTTTTTCCTTGTCTTCTTAGAGAGTCAGGGATGGGTGGATGTAAAAAGGCAGGGCCTGTTAATGCCCATTGTGGCACTTCTTGTGTGATTTTGGGTGATATAAAAATAAATTCTGTTATATTGTATGACTGAACTACCGTGACATGCCTGGTGATTCTTGTTTCGTGAACACATCAAGCTGAGGCGTGGTGAAGTAGATGTGTGTCAAAAAGGCTAAATGATTGCAATGAAGTGGAAAGACAAATAAGATGTCTGCCTCCCAAGCATTGCTCACAATCAGCAACTGTCAATGTTCTTGTTAGGAAAAATGTGGAAGTCACTAAGCCTGGTGCTGTGGTAGGTTATAATAGGTAGACGGCGTTGATCATGTGTGTCAGGCACTAACATTCTACTTTGTGTAGTTAGGTGAAATAATACTGCAGGAAAAAAAAAAACAGGCTGCTTGGGGTCCCAAGTGGGCGAAAAAAACATTTAATTTCAACAAAAAGAAAGTAAAGGAGCAAAACTCAAGCACTTCAACGTGTGATCACTTGTCAATAAATAGTCATTTCAATCAATCGTTTTAGTTGGGTGTAGTACTTGCTTTGGGTAGCGTAGAAGCCTGGACAACATCTAAACTGATATGCCATCCTTCAGGAGGGTGGTCTCCTTTTATATCGGGTGGCTCAGGACAGGTGGGGCTTCTTTCATTTCGGTGCCTTCCAGGGGCAGTTTCTCGAAGGCTTTGAGAGAAGAAGAAGAGAAGTGGCGTACCCCCCTCTCATTCCAGGGTGGTATTACTTACTTTAAGAGAGCCAGGAAGATGACCCTCTGGTGTACATGCATGATGCCTGTCACGCAGCAGCAACATAAAAAAATATTTTAAAAAAATGTTTCGATAACTGCTTGAACAGTGTTTGTGTGCATTGGTGACCGTTTCAAGAAATGTCGCAAAAAGGACATGTGGACACGTGACTTATTTTTCCTACTTTGATTCTGCTAATGTTTTGGAATATATGTTTCTCTAACACAAAATAAAAGTATTTTTGTTGATGAAAATAAAAATCAATCCTTTTTTCTAAACCTCTGCTCTCTGATCTGCTTTCTGCCCATTTTTGCTGAGCTAAGGAGGCTAACCAAAGTTGACAGGGTCACAGACAGAGCAAAAACAACGATAGAGTCGTATGGTATCTTAAACTCAGTGCCTTACCCAAATTGTTTGAGACAAATGATCTGATACATACCCCGCCCTGTAAGAGAAGTAAAGCATTTAAATGACATACTTTGATAAAGAAATGACCAACATTCTAGTGAGGAATAAAATAAATCAAACATATCTGACTAAAAGCATCTACACTTGATAAGACCCAGGAAATTAATCAACCACTAATAATAATAATAATATTATTATTAACAATTTTTTACATCTATATAGTGAGTTCCTCACTACTGAAAGGGCTTTATGTATTGAGTAGGGAGCCACTTCAACCATCACCTGTGTACAGCATCCACCTGGATGATGCCTTGGTAGCCATTTCTGCTCCAGTATGAACACCACACATTAGCTGTTTGGTGCTGACAGGGTGAGGGATAGTAGACCATGGCAGCCAATTTAGCAAGGACATTGGGATACACCCTAATGTTTACGAAGGATCTTTTATGAGCACAGAGAATCAGGACCTCGATTTTACGACTTATCAGAAGGATGGCACCATTTTTATAGCACTAGGCAAATCATCGCTACTGTCACTGAATGCAGAAGCTTGCAGTTGCATATTTTCCATAGGCTTACAGAACCTTCTTCAAAGAAAAACTCATATCCTAATATGCTAGGTGGATGCATCCCTGGGCAATGCTACCTGTACAGACATGCAAGACATGCCGGGAATTGGAGTCTAATAAATATGCTTTAGAAGAAGAGAAACAGTGATGATGGAAAAGCGACGTCAGAAGAGAAAACAAAGACATGTATGACCAGTTTTCATCCCATCGTCAGTTAATATCATTTTCATGAATATCGATTGCTAAATCAAACACCGCCCTGGGACATTCATCCTTGTCATCTGTAACTTTTTTGTAAGCTTTTTCTAAAGACAATATATATCCGGAGTTTTCTATCAGTCCTCTTTTCTGATGGAATGGTAACATACAGGACAGTATACAGAGGAAGAGGATGGCAAAGAAGAAGTGGGATAGTCAGAGAGATGGAGAAAGTAGACAAGAGTACAAGGAGATCAGGCGCAAGATGAAGAGAGAGGTGGCGAAGGTTAAACAAAAGGTGTATGATGGGTTGTATGAGAGGTTGGACACTAAGGAGGGAGAAAAGGACCGGTGGGATACAGAGAGGGACCAAGATGGTAAAGATGTGCAGCAAGTTAGGGTGATAAAGCATAAAGATGGAAAGGTATTCACAAGTGAGGAGAGTGTGTTGAGCAGATGGAAAGAATACTTTGAGAGGCTGATGAATGAAGAGAACGAGAGAGAGAAGAGGTTGGATGATGTGGAGATAGTGAATCAAGCAGTGCAATGGATTAGCAAGGAGGAAGTAAGGACAGCTATGAAGAGGATGAAAAATGGAAAGGCTGTTGGTCCAGATGACATACCTGTGGAAGTATGGAGGTGTTTAGGAGAGATGACAGTGGAGTTTTTAACAAGACTGTTTAATGGAATCTTGGAAAGTGAGAGGATGCCTGAGGAGTGGAGAAGAAGTGTACTGGTGCTGATATTTAAGAATAAGGGGGATGTGCAGGACTGAAGTAACTACAGGGGGATAAAATTGATGAGCCACAGCATGAAGTTATGGGAAAGAGTAGTGGAAGCAAGGCTAAGAAGTGAGTTGATGATTATGGTTTCATGCCAAGAAAGAGCACCACAGATGCAATGTTTTCTCTAAGGATGTTGATGGAGAAGTTTAGAAAACACCAGAAGGAGTTGCCAAGTGTCTTTGTGAAACTGGAAAAAGCATATGGCAGGGTGCCTCGAAAGGAGCTGTGGTATTGTATGAGGAAGTCGAGAGTAGCAGAGAAGTACATAAGAGTTGTACAGGATATGTTGAAGTGTGACAGTGGTGAGGATTCAGGGAGTAGAGTTGGAGAAGGTGGATGAGTTTAAATACTTGGGATCAACAGTATAGAGTAATGGGGATTGTCAAAGAGAATGAAAAAGAAAGTACAGGCAGGGTGGAATGGGTGGAGAAGAGTGTCAGGAGTAATTTGTGACAGACAAGTTTCAGCAGGAGTGAAAGGGAAGGTCTACAGGACAGTAGTGAGACCAGCTATGTTATATGGGCTGGAGACGGTGGCACTGACCAGAAAGCAGGAGACAGAGCTGGAGGTAGCAGAGTTAAAGATGGTATGATTTGCACTGGGTGTGACAAGGATGGATAGGATTAGAATTGAATACATTAGAGGGTCAGCTGAAATTGGACGGTTGGGAGGCAAAGTCAGAGATGCAAGATTGTGTTGGTTTGGACATGTGCAGAGGAGAGATGATTGGTATATTTGGAGAAGGATGCTAAGGATAGAGCTGCCAGGGAAGAGTTTAAAAAGAAGGCCTAAGAGGAGGTTTTTGGATGTGGTGAGAGAGGACATGCAGGTGATGGGTGTAACAGAGACAAGATGCAGAGGGTAGAAAGATATGGAAAAGGATGATCTGCTGTGGCAACCACTAACGGGAACAGCCGAAAGAAGAAGGAAATTTGATTTTTATAATAATTAACATTTTTTTGAAAAGAAAGTAAGTACACTTGTGAAATATGATTTTGGAAAGCCAAATAGACTTTCTAATGCATAGAATAATTGTAAGGTCATAAATGAGGAAAGTCTGTCAGTGCAGCATAAAGTGGTGGTGATGGACTGAAAGATCAGAATAGCAGGAGGATAAAACCAAAGCAAGCAGGACCAACAATAATGTGGTGGAGATTTTAAAGATGAAGAGGCTGGTGAACAGGTTTAGGGAGAAAGTTTGAAATGAAGTGCAGTCATGTGAGAGTGTGGAAAAATTCTGAGAGGTTAATAGCAAAGTTATATTAAGAGCAGACAAAGAGATGTTGGGTAAGATGGCAGGAAGGAGCCCACCTAAAGAGAGATGGTGGTGGAACAGAGAGGTACAGAAGACAAAGATGACAATCAGGGAAGAAGGAAGAGAAAGAAATGTATTGGCAGACAAACAAGGAGCCAAGGAAATCGGTGGCAAGAGCCCAGGGACAGATTTTAGAGGAGATGTATGAAAAATTGGAGACAGAAGAGAGGGAAAGAAAACTTTTAGAATAATGAAGATGAGGAACAAGCCTGGGAAGGATTTTAGGCAGATAAAGCAGATGAAAGATGAGCAAAGTGGAGTCTGAAATGAGCACAGGATCAAATATAGATGGAAGAGTTTCTGCGAAAAGCTTTTGAATGAAGACAATCCAAAGGTGGTATTTGGAGTCGATGTCTCAAATAAAGGAGTAGTACCTAGAATAAGAATGGAGGAAGCAAAGGAGCCATTAAAAAGAATGAAAAATAGAAAGGCAACAGGACTGGATGATATAGCACTAGAGGTGTAGATGTGTTGTCAGATTTGATGTTGAAGATCTGAACAGGGGAGAATACCAGAGGAGTGGAAGAATGGTGGGATTGTACCCATTTATAACAAAAAAGGTGATATCCAGGATTGTGGAAACTACAGGGAGATAAAGCTTATGTCACACGGAATGAAAATTTAACAACTTGTTAAAAAGAGAAGGCTTAGGGAAGACACCAGCATAGGAGAGGAGCAATTTGGTTTTATGCCATGGAGAGGAACAACTGATGCAGTCGTTACACTGAAAAGCATTGGAAAAAACAGGAAGGTTTGCATATGATGCCACGTCAAGAGGTCTAGAGGTGCATGAGAAGCAAATGAGTACTAGTATGAGAGGATTGGGCAGTAAAGGGAGCACAGCAGGAGAAAAAGTATAATGTGTCAGAAATGAGAATTTTGAGATGGGTGTATGGAGTTAAAAAGACAGACAAAATTAGAAATGAAACGATCAGTGGTTACAACAAACGTGAGAAATATCTAAGAAACTACAAGAAAGTAGGGTAAAGTGGTATGGAGAAGTGATGAGGAGAGACAATGAATACGTGGGTAAAAGAGGGATGGGGATGGAAGAGAAAATGAGGGATGAATAAAGTGGAGGAGGATAAATAAAGTAAAAGATGACAAGAAGGAATAGGGTCTGACTGAGGAGGAGGAGCAGGACTGAGCTGAATGGAGATGGTTGGTCAAGCACACCGGCCCTACATAGAAGTGGGAAAAGAGGTAGAGGATGAAGAAGACACAAAGTAAGGAGAAAACCTGATGAATTTTGCATAACTGGAGAACAGACTTTAACAATGGCCCACATGGGGTGACGGCTGATTTAAGGTAAAGAGCTGAGGCCTAAAAGTTTTGTCAAGATTTTCAGAAGTGAAGTGTATTATGGGAAAGCTGAAAAACAAAGCAGAATGTTTTGTACAGCCAGTCTGTTTGCAGCTTATTGCAGTTTTTGATTCTCATTCAACATTCCTGTGTTTTGAGAATCTTCTAGCAGAACAAAGCCAGACGCTCTCTCTGGATGAGAAGTGGGAAGAGAGAGGCTGTCTTTTATGAGAATGTTTATTAAAAAGAGTCTCAGTTCAGTTTCTAGTTTAGTTTTAGTTCAACTAGTGTTTTTGCTTGCAGCCTCTCTGACACTTTGAGAGGAATCACAGACTAAATGGAGCTTGCTATTTGCATAACTGCTGGACACTTTCATAGGAGCTCTGTCACTGGTAAGAAATCTTTCTTTTCACTTTTTCAATTAAGAATATTGTATGATGGTGGGATGAGTAGACATTACCAAGTTTTTTTTTGGATTGGTCTTCCCTCACAAACTAAACTTTACACATACAGAAAGACAGACATACACTAAGTGCCTATCCATGTAATGTTTATGAGTGAGGCCTACACTGCCTCTCACTCTTCATTAATTCACATAGGAACTCACTAGCATTGGTACAAACAACACACAGGTGTCTCTGGGACAGTTGCAGCACACATGGTGGGTATAGGTGTGTGTCAGTCAAAAGATGGACAGCTGTGAATCATTCATTGGAGAAACTGGCTGATTGCTTATTCAAATGCAACCACGGTAATCCATTCCTCATTGATGCTCTAAAAGTCTTTAAAGGAAACATTTACATCCATAAAGTGTGTAAGGTTCTCAGTAGGACAGACATGGAGATTCGGAAAAACAACACACTAGCGACAGAGAGAAGAAAGAAACAGAGAAAAGGAGAAACATCACGCAGTTTGGTTTGGAAAAGAGCAAAGAGTGTAGATCAGGGAGTGTGACCTGGTGCAATGGACAGGAGGCAAGGCAATTGGGGCACCTAGAGGTGATCAATAAATGGCACTCAAGGGGATGATCTCTCCTATTGACCTCAGAAGGGGCAGGAACATCTGTTGCCTCTCAGGATCATCCCTCAAGTGCCAAGGGATGGTGGTGGGATGATTGAGACAGGCTTTGGGCACCCCAGTGGATAAGTGCTGAGGTGGCTGGGATGAAAGCTGATTTTGGTTGACCACTCTTGTTGGTGTCCTCAATGCATTAGTCCATCCTCATTACATGACTATTGATTGGTTCCTGTCTTTTGTTTCAGTATCTGTTTAAGGAGTGTCTCGTTTGCCCTTTGTCATTGGAATTTGACCAAACAGGCCGGTGCTGATGAGATGGCTGCATTAGAGGATTAGCAGAACATCACCAGAGAAGATCCTCATCACCTGGTGAAGTCTATAAATCACAGACTTCAAGTAGTCATTGCATGCAATGGATATGCGACAAGGTCCTAAATATGACGGGTTTAACTGACCTGCCATTGTGGTTTCCCAAACATTATGACACACTGAAATGGGGTGACCACGTAGAAAGTGTTGTCACTTCTACATGGTGTGACTGAAATGTATGCAAATACCCAAACATGAAAGTCTACAATGAGCATTTTTGTCACATCTGAATTGTTTGATTTGTAACTTTAAAATGTAAAACAGAGGGGGATATCAAAGAAGAATGTGTCTTGTCCCAAAAATTATGGAGAGCACTGAATTTGCTTTTCTGTTGTCAAAAAATTCAAGGAACACATTACAACTCAAAATGTAAAAAACATCTTACATTCACAACGGTTCTCACTCTGAGGGGCCTGAAAGAGAATAAAATATGACTGATCAGAAGACTAAAGCATTGGACTTAGGTTTATAATATCAATGATAACTTCACATGATAATCACAGAGCATTGAAAATGAAATAAAATAAAAATAAAGAATCCCTGACTAGCACTCAGAGAGCAGATACTCCATGATGGGTCTCAGTGCATTTTAAAAGCTTGTGGTGATCAATCAGCTACCATTTTGGCTCACATTTTGAAGACCTCACTGACAGAATCGATGTCTCTGCCTGCTCTGTAATCACAATTGCCCTTTCCAAAAGAAAACAATTAAATTCCTTGAGAAGCCGACATATTGAAAATTAAGTGAAACGTGGACTGCTAGAATATCATCAACAGGTCAATACATTTCCCGTGTACAGTGGATTCAGAAAGTATTCAGACCCCTCCACTTTTTTACAATTTGCCATGTTGCAGCTTTGTGCTAAAATCGTCTCAGTTAATTTTTTATTTATCAAGCAACACCCAATACCAAGAGTGAAAAATATATTTTGGCAAAGTTATTAAAAATAAAAATCTGAAGTAGCACATTGTTGTAAGAATGTATACCCTTTATTCAGTACTTAGCTAAAGAACCCATGGCAGCAATTCCAGCCTGCAGACTTCTTGGGCCTGCTACGACGAGCTTCACCACCCTATTTGAGGATTTTCTGACATTCTTCTGCGCTGATCCTCTCAAGCTCTGTCTGGCTGAAGGGAGATTGCTGTCATTGTCCTGTTGGAAGGTAAACCTTTGGCCCAGTCTGATGTCCAGAACACCCTGGAGCAGATCTTCATTAAGGAAATCTCTGCACTTTGTTTCAGCCTCTCCTCAACCCTGACTTGTCGCCTGTCCCCAACCCCACAGCATGATGCTGCCACCAGTCCATACTTCACTATTGTATTCACCAGTTCATGAGTGGTACCTGGTTTCCTCCAAACATAATGCTAATCTTGGTTTCATCAGACAAGAGATTTTTATTCCTAATAGTCTGAGAGTCCCTTAGGTGCCTTTTTGTAAACTCCAAGCAGGCTTCTTTCTGACTACTCTGTCATAAAGTCCACCCTGGTGAACTGATTCTTTCTGTTAGTTTCTGTCATCTCCATGCAGGTTCTCATCAGGTTCTTGGTCACCTCCATTAGTAAAGCTTTTCTCGTACAATTGCTCAGATTCGCCAGGTGGTTCACTCTAGGAAGAATTGTGGTTGTTCCAAACTTCTTCCATTTAAACATTTTGATGGCAACTGGGTTCTAGGGATCATTCAATGCTGCAGTAATATTTTTCTAGCTTTCCTCAGAACTGTGTCGACACAATACTGTCTCCAAACTGTTCAAGTAGTTCCTTGGTTTTTCATTTTTTGATTTTGCTATACTTTATTAATTCCCAAGAAGAAACTGTCTTTTCACACAACCTTTGGGAGTGCAGGGTGACCCATTGTACAGCGCTCCTGAAGCAATGTTTAGGTGAAGGGACTAATGGAGTCGGATCCCTTCTGGCAGTAACACCATTTGATCTGGCAACCTTCCAGATACCAGTGCAGGTCCTTAGCCATGTGACCACCACTTCTGTTCATCTGTGGGACATTTTATAGACATCTGTGTGTGCCTTTACTAATCAGTCAAATCAAATGAATTCACCACAGGTGGACTCCAAGCAAGATGTACAAATATCTCAGTGACGATAATAAAATGGGGTGCACCTGAGCCAGATTTCTAGTGTCATCGCAAATATTCTGAATACTTGTCTCAATGTGAGATTTTAGTTTATTATTTTTATTACATTTTTTGAAATGTCGAAATCAGTGTTTTTGCTTTCATTCTGAGATACTGACTGCTGCTTGATGTAAGAAAAATGTGATGTAAATGATTTTAGCAACAACATAACAAAATGTGTAAAATGTCTGAATACTTTTTGAATCCTCTACTTCTCACCATTGTGGAACACTTGCATAATAAAAGCTGCTGTGCCAGACTACCATTAATAGAATTTAGTGTTTAAAGGATGTTTGGTATTTTTCAACTTGAATTTATTCCTCACAAACATGTTACAGACACGGACACATTTGTTGGTACCCTTCCAGCTCATTTTAGGGGGCTGTTTGCCCCCTAAAAAGTGATGACATGCCCCCTGTGAATCTGCATGCCTTTGATATGTCATCGAGTAAAGTTTGAATAGAGAATACTTGATGCTTATTCTACAGAGATCTTCTAAAATGGTCTGGACACATTTGTTGGAACCCCTAGAAAAGACCCTAAATAATTAGATTCAATTAATTTTTCAAACATTCTCTATTCTTGAATGCGCGTCACACGTCTCTAATCATACAATCCCACTTTCAGACCATTTAAATGGAGAAAAGTCATCAGAGAAAGCAAAGGAGAGAGACGTCTGAGGAGACCAGAAAGAAAATGATAGTCAAGCATGTTAAAGGCAAAAGCTAGAAGAACATCTCCAAGCAGCTTGATGTCCATGTGACAACAGTTGCACATATTATTAAATGTTTAAGGTCCTGGGACTGTAGCCATCCTCCATAGATGCGGTTGCAAGAAGAAAATCAACCCCAGAATGAGCCGAAAGATAGTGAGAAAGGTAGACTAAAAACCAAGGACAGCGTCCAGAGAGATAAAAGCTGAACTCCAAGATCAAAGTCCATCAGTATCTCCTTGCACTATTTGAGTGACGTTGGGCTCAATGAAAAAAGACCCAGGAGGACTTCACTGTTGAACAAAAAACATAAAAAAGCAAGACTGAAAGTTCCATAAATGCATATTGACAAGCCACAATGCTTCAGGGAGAAAGTCCTTTGGACAGATGAGACAAAACTGGAGCTTTATAGCAAGTCACATCGGCTCTGTGTCCAAAGACAAGAAAATGAAGCTTTCAAGGAAAAGAACACCAGACATACTGTGAAACATGGAGGAGGCCTGGTTATGTTTTAGGGCTGCTTTGCATTGTTCCCTGCACAGGGTGCCTTAAGTCTATGCAGGGAACAAAGAAATCTCAAGACTATCAAGATTTTCTGGAGTTAAACTTACTGCCCATTGTCATGAGAAGTCAGGCAATATGACACCTTTTATTGGCTAACTAAAAAGATTACAATATGCAAGCTTTCGAGGCAACTGAAGGAGAGGCCTGAGTTGCTTTGACTTCTCACTACATTCATAATGACTAACACGGTACAACACCCTACTGTCCAGTGTCAGAAAGTTCTGTCTCAGTCACAAGTCCTGGATCCTCCAATAAGATATGGAGCCAAAAACACACAGCTAAAAGCACCCAGAAACAGCAAACAACAAAACATTGGACAATTCTGACGTGGCCATCTAGGAGCCCTGATATGAATCCTATCGAACATCTGTGAAAAGTACTGAGACATGCAGTGTGGAGAAGACTCCTTCAGGAGCAGTTTGAGTGGGCCAAATGACTCGTGGACAGGTGCAGAAACTCCTGGAATCGCTTGTTTGCAGTATTTGCAAATTCTAAAGGTTGTGCAGCAGGTTAAGGGTCCCATCACTTTTGTCCATACCATTTTCATTTGTGCTATTATTTTAAATATTCTATTCATTAAAACTCTAAAGCAAAGTCTGATTTTTGTTTTACACTGAATAAACAATGATTGTTGCCAATTAGTTTTATCAGGTTCAATTTATTTCAGAGACATTTGTGGGTTCATATTTTTTATAAAGGGGAACTGACAAATTCATCTATGTCTGTATATTTGTATTTACCATATGAAATTGTGTTCTGAAGTTAAGTGCTCCCTATAATATAAAAGAAATATCTTGCCCACTGTGGCCAATTACATTGTAGTGTACAGGGCAAGGAGGAAAAATTAATACATTTCCAAATATGTTCATTTTCTCAAGCCAAGACATTTGTGAGTATTGACTCATGCCTTTCCTTGTTTGAAGCGCATATTTATGACAACAAAAGGAATATGGAAATAATCGTTTTTATCTCATATTCCTGGTATGATAGTCTTTTTCTTATGTTAAGGGTACATTTTCTATTCTCTTGTGCGAGTTCTCACATAAATACAAAATTAAATTAAAATAAAACTAACCATGTGGTGTGAAAAGTCAAATTTGGTCTGTTGAGAGGAAACAGCAACCAGGAACAGGTGAAATGATGTTGGGCAGCAAGAGTAAGCGGTGAGCCATCTCACACGGCTGGTCTTCCTTTAGGACAGCTGATTCGCATAATTCCGGTGTTTTTTATTTTAAAGGGACATGTATAAACTATTTTGCAATGTGTGGGTAATCACAAGATGCAGATCAATACTTGACAATTATCTTAGCTTGAAAAATGGACGTATTCTGTAGGTTTTTAAAAGTTTCCTTCATGCCCCCCAGCCAACAATGTAAACTGCCAAGTCAAGTCAGGTTAAGTCAAGTTGGGGAGCATGCACTGGTAAAGTGCGTTGCCGCACCCACTACATGACGAAACAACTCGGGATCCTGGTTTGCAACCCCCCCAGGCAGACACGCAGTCCAGTCCCACCCTCAGGAAATGACCCTCTATCTGCTGCAGCCAGGTGTTACGTGGGCGACCCCTTGGCCTGGTCCAGCCACTCAGGTCCCCAACAATGAGGATCTTACGAGCCGGATCACCCTTAGGGAAACGTGCTACATGGCCATCGTGCCATAACTGACGCTCCCTCACAATGCAGGTAATGTGCCTCATTCAGGACTCCATGAGCAGCCGCTCATTCGACACAAAGTCAAACCAATGGTACCCAAGGATTTTCCGGAGAGACACAGTACTAAAGGAGTCCAGTCTTCGTCTCAGGTCACTGGATAGCGTCCATGTCTCGCAACCATATAGCAAGACAGGAAGCACCAGGACTCTAAAGACTTGGACCTTCGTCCTTTTGCATCGATATCGGGAGCGCCACACACCAATTTCCAGTGACCTCATTACCCCTCATGCTCCCCCAATCCGTCTACTGACTTCATAGGAAGAGTCACCAGAGACATGAATGTCACTGCCAATGTAAGTAAACCTCTCAACAAGGTCAACACTCTCTCCACAAACAGACACACTGCTGATGGCCGTGCCGAAGAGGTCATTAAAGGCCTGGATCTTGGTTTTTATCAGGACACTCGCAAGCCCAGACACTCAGACTCCTCGCTCAGTCTCTCGAGCGCCCTGATCAGAGCCTCCATTGACACCATGAAGATCACAGCATTGTCAGCAAAGTCAAGATCCATGAATCTTTCTTCACCAACAGATGCCCCACAGCCACTGGACCCCACGATCTTGCCCAGCACCCAGTCCATACAAGCATTGAACAGAGTAGGAGCAGAACACATGCCTAACGAACCCCAGAATCAACTGGGAAAAACACAGAGGTCCTGCCTCCACTCTGCACAGCGCTCACAGTACCAGTGTACGGGCTGGCCATGATATCCAGCAAGCTCGAGGGGATCCCACAAACATCCCTCAGGACAGCTCGATGAACTGAGTCGAACGCTTTGCCGATATTCGCGTTTGTAAAGTGCCAGTGTGGGCAAAATATTTTTTAGAAATTCATAGAAAGCACTCAGTGTTGGAAGACAATTTCTTGTGCCAAATGCATACTCACCACGTTTGTGAAAAAATTACTTTGACCTGAAAAATTTCAAATTTATGTACAGAAAGTGGTTGGAGTCTGAAAACACTCTGAACCCACTGTAACAACAAAGCAAATAAAATCTGCAGATGTCTAATGTTCACAAGTACTGCTCTCCTGATAACTCCATAGTTGTTTATACAGTATATAAACAAAAAAATGAAAATCAGCAAGAATTTAAAAACATTTCATTCAGTTAACTGTTGTGTTTTAGAAGACTATGCAGTATTCATTTCAGGTTTAGATTAAATGAGCTAAACTGACCAGAAATGTGGAGCATTAATACTCACCGCAGCCACCATTGCAACAAGCAGAGCTACGGTGGCAAGGAGGCAAACTGCTTTCACAGCAAACATGGTGATTGTCTCAGAGGTTGAGGTCTCAGGATCTCTAAACACTTGGGTGTTTTATGCACTTTTATATATTTAGACTATGCAAATACACCAATCATTAAATAAAATAGTGATCTCACTTAATTAGGATTTGTGTGTAAGATGGGAACATATAATTTGACTATATAGGACCTGAAGGTAGTTTTATTAAACCACTTCTTTATTACAGGAGTTTTACACAGGAGAAAAAAAGATGCACTTTATAGTGCAGTGGTGGCTTTTACTTCTGAAATGACAATAGCAGTAACCTAAGAAACAATAAAATAAGTAAAACAAATAATATATATATATATATACACATATACAGTATATGAAGCCGTAACAGAATGAATTATTAAACATTAAACAAAAGTATTTACTGTAACTCAAGAATTAACTACATATAACTTAAAGCTTAAGCACATGACGTATCTGCCAGCAATGTAATTTTCCAAAGGTTAGAATGATATAAATGAGTAACGAACACCACTTTAGAAAGCTAGGATAAACTGATGGAAAAGCCCATACACCTCTCCTGTCAAGCACTGCTAAGATCAATGGGAGAATCCTTCTAAATCCTGCCTGACTGGGATAGGTACCACTAACAAACCCACATCATTCCATTGAAAAGATCTCTCAGCCAGGTCAGGAACCATCCATCCAAACCATGCCAGCCAACCCATGTTATCTATTATTATATCACTAGACCCTATCTTCGAGTCCCATGGTTTTATTATCAGTGCTATTGTGATGATACACACCTGTACTTGTCGTTCCCTGCACAGGACCACACGGTAATTGACTAGAATCTTTGCATGTCTCACTGATATTGCAGCCTGGAAGAAAAACCACCATTTTAATCTCAAAAATCTGAGAGTCCTTTTGGTGCCTTTTTGCAAACACCAAGCAGAAAATTCATACGTCTTTACTTAGAAGAAGCTGCTATCTGGCCACTCTTCCATTAAACTCAGATTAGCAGAGAGTTGCATAAAGGTTTTCCTTCTGAGTGTTTCTTCCTTCTCTACATGTGTTCTTTGCAGCTGAGCTAGAAAGGCCATTAGGATTTTTTCCAACAGTTTCACATTTTTTTGGGTGGCCAACTCTAGGAAGATTCGACATTGCTCCAAATTTCCTCTATTTGTAAATTATGGCTGCCATTGTGCTCTTGGGCATCTTCAATACTGCAGAATTTTTTTTAGCCTTACGCAGGTCTGAGCCCCGAGAAATCCCTGTCTCTAAGCTCTGCAGGCAATTCCTTTGACCTCATAACCTTTTTCTTATCACCTGTGGTACTGTCTATAGGCAAGTGTTTCCCTCTCCTAATTGTTTGCAATCAATTGAACTCACTACAGGTAGACTTCAGAAAAGGTGTAAGAACACCTCAATGATCATTATACTCCTTGGTTTTAACCCTGAGAGTGACTCGGGCTTGGAATTTTATGTAAGTACATTTAAGCCCGAGTCAGACATGGGGTGACATGTAATGACCTACTTTACTGTAGGATTTCTTACATTCAATCTTGCCCTTCTTACCTTCATAGTGGGAGTGGTTCTCCTTTGGAGAATTGCCGCTAACACTCTTTGCAGTGAGTGGAGTGCACTTTGATGAATGACTGTTAATGTCCTAATTGAGCTAAGTCATTGCTTACAAAAAGCAACCCATGGCAATCCATCACAAGACTCTTCGCCCATTTGCCTTTCACATTGCAACACCGGAACCCCAGTCGATTATGGGTCATGACCCTTAGATTAAGACACTGAGCAGCTGTAAAGCCAGTTTAGAACAAAATAAAGCTGAACCCTTAGGTGAATCAAGCAATAAGGATGAATTACTGATCACATGTTGACACGGGTAGTGAAACTGATGCATATGGAAGTGTATGGCCAATGCACCATGATATCTCTGGTGAATTTAGTTGGCTGAAGGTTCAGAGTGGTGCAAGTAGCTGTATGGCAAAAAGGCAGAATAATTGTGATTGAGTTGAAGGACAAGAAAGACATTAGTTCCCTAAGCACAGTTTACAATGTAGTCCTGTCTTACTTATTGGTGTCAATCATCCCCCAAAATACAATGAGTCTTTCTTAACTGATCTGACTGAAATTTAAACTCACTTTAGTTCCTTTGCCACAGAGTCATTATTCTTGGTGACTTCAATGGCCATTTTGACATTCCAACGTTTAAATAATAATACTAAAAATAATAAGTTACATTTATTGAATGCCCAATGTCGCTTTACATACAGAGTAAATATAAATAAATAAATAATGAAAAAAAATTACACGGATAACAAAAGTTCGTAGAAGAGGAAAGTTTTCAGTTGAGATTTAAAAGAGCAGAAAGAGGAGCAATCTCGGAGAGACTGAGGAAGAGTGTTCCAGAGTTGACAGGCTATAGCACCGAAGGCCCTGCATCCCAGGGTGGAGAGTCTTAGTGCAAGGGACAGTCAGGAGATTACTGCTCGAGGACCTGAGAGAGCGACAAGGAGTGTAAGGAGCTAGGAGCTGAGTGAGGTAGAGGGGGACAAGGTTATGTAGGGCTTTGAAGGTGAGAAGCAGAATCTTGAACTTAATCCTTGACGGAACCAGTAACCAGTGAAGCTGGGAGAGAACAGGGGAGATGTCAGCAAAACGCTTTGTGTGGGTGAGGACTCTGGCTGCAGAGTTCTGAAAATATTGTAGCTTCTGTATAGATTTTGCTGGGAGGCCAATGAAGAAGGAATTACACTAATCAATATGAGACATTATGAAACAATGAACCAGAGTTTGTGCATCATTAAAGGCCAGAAATGGACAGAGGCAGGCAATATTATGGATATGATAGAATGAAATTTTGTAAAGAGACCTAATGTGTAGCTCAAAGTTAAGTGATGAATCAAACAAAACAACAAGATTGCTGACAACAGGAGCAGGTTTGACAAGTGTACCATCAACACCATCAACAGAAACAGAGAAATTGGATGCCTTAGAAAGTTGGGATTTTGGACCTACCAGTAACACTTCAGTTCTATTGGCATTAAGTTTGAGAAAGTTATTTTCCAATCATAACTTAAGATCAGTGATGCAATCAGTGAGTGTGCTGGGAGGTGAATCTGCAGGGGAGTCTGTATTAAGATATATCTGTATATCATCTGCATAACAGTGGAAGTTAAGTCCATGTCTGCGAATAATCTGACCCAAAAGAAGGATATAAAGTAGAAAAAGTAATGACCCAAGGACTGAACCCTGAGGGACAGCATGTGACACAGTCGGGGTGGAGGATTTCTGTCGGCTGAGTGTGACAAACTGTTGCCTATTAGAGAGATATGATGTGAGCCGTTGATGGGCTAAGCCAGAGATGCCTACAGCAGAGAGACGTGACAGGAGGATTTCATGATTAACAGTCTCAAATGCTGCACTTTAAGTCAAGAAGGAGGAGAATATTTAGTGAGCCATATTCTGCAGACCGGAGAAAATCATTAACCACATGGAAAAGAGCTGTCTCAGACTGAGGAATGAATTCCTGCCCTTTCTGGACTGTTTGGATTTGGTGCAACATGTTGATTTTCCTACTCACTCTGGTGGTCCTATATTAGACCGGATCTGTACATCTGGCTTATCTGTTGGCAACACTTACAGTATAGCGGTGATCTGGGCCTCTCTGATCATAAAGCCTTACTTTTCACTGTCTCATATCCTCTCTCTCCTTTTACCACTAACTGTAACATTTCTTTCAGAAACCTTAAACATATCTATCCCTCTGTCCTTGCTGGATCCACTTCTGTCTTCACCTATTCCACCAACATTAGATAGTCTTGTTGACTAGTATAACTCAGCTCTTAATTCAACACTAGAGAAAACAGCTCCTTTAAAACATAAGGAGATTTCTTTTAAGGATTCATCTCCATGGTACAACACAGAATGAAGTTATATGAAAGTAGCTGGCTGACACCATGAGAGAGTGTCACGTAACACTGGCCTCACAGTGCACATCCAGGCTTTCTCTGATCACCAAAGGGCTTACAGGGATGCATTAGCTGCAGCCAAGAACACACATTATGGGCAGAATAATAGAAAGTGGCCATGATAACCCAAGGGTCTTGTTCTCTGTCGGGAGCGACTTCTACGACTCCTGGGTGTCGGCCTAACACCCAGGCTTCCAAACAGCTGCTTGCGAGTGCTCATTCGCTTGCTCACCCACTCGCACCGTGTCTCTCTCTCTCCTGCACTGACTTGCTCGCTCGCTTCCTGTAACTAACTTCCGTCCTTTCTCCCGTTCCATTTTGTTCTTTTTACTCACTGTTTGTGAATGACTGCCACTTCTATATATATGGGGGTCATAGCAGCTGCACACACAGTTCCTCACCTGTGCACTAGGTGAGAAATGCCCACACCTCAGATCGCCCTGAGATCACGCTACAGCCACCACGCCCCCTCACTAAGCCGCCGCGAGCGGGGTGATTATTTATTTAAAAACTAAAACGGCCTTTGCTAAGAGAGCTGTGGACCCACTATACCACATTCCACCCCCCATAAGGCTCCACACCACTGCCAACCCAATGCAACTGGAGCTCAGGTCCACAGCTCGGCCACTCTACACTGCACTAAAACCAATAAAAGCACTAAAACAAAACCCCACAATAAAATCAACCCAAGCCCCCTTCATAAAAACAGGACATTAAAAGAATAAGAACTTTAAAGGATCAGCCACTCAAAGGTCTTCATGATATGAGATGTAAGTGCCACTGGTTTGTAGTCATAAGTTGAAGAGTTGACTGACTTGTTTGTAACCGGAACATTTCAGGATGTTTTCCATGACAGCTGCACTTTCTGGCACCCTAGAGGCAGACTGAACAGATGACAGGAAACACCACAAAGTAATTAATAATTGAACAGACAGCAGATATGGGCTGGCATCCCTGCTGCGATTGGCCCCACTCCCTTAACCGTCCAGGAGGCCAATACAATGGTGAAATCAGTGGGAGGCTCCATATCAAGGCTGTATACTCCTCCAACCCACTAGATGTTAGTATCCCTGGACTTCACTACCTATTCAGATACATGCAGGGTATGCTGGGAGAGCCATTGTTGGGTGCTGCAATGGGGCACTTTATAGGCGGATATTATAGGCAATGCCCTGGCACCGAAAGGAGTACTGGTTTTCCAGTAAAAGGAACCACACAACCATATCCAGGTAGGACAGTACAGGGAAAGGACACATGCAACACTGACCTAGGAGGACTCGAAGAAGAAGAGAGAAATATAATCATGTGCTGAAGAAGTCTGTCAAAAGTATCCTATTGAATAAAAAGTTTGAATTTTGAACCAGGGTGCATTTGTCTGTGGTGTATGGGGCTCTGTACCCTCTGTATCTCCCTGTACCTCTGATGATTTTCTCATTTTCTCTGTGGCACCTCCAGTTGAACATGGTAGTGAAATTCATAATGAAAGGTGTAATAAAATCAAAATGCATGAGCAAAAAAGAGCATATAAGTTCCCTCCCCTCTCATCACAGAGGGATGGTTAAAGGAACTGTACTGGATACTGGAAGGTTGCTGGTTCAAATCTAGGCAGTGCCAGAAGAAAGGCTACTCCATTCACCTGCCATTGCTCCTGGGGGCTGTACTAATAGCTGACCCTGCATTCTGACCTCAAGCGTCTCTCTCTCTCCCTGACAAGAATAACAAGAACCTAATGTGATAAATTGTATGTGGCAAATAAAGTGAATCATCATCATCATCATAAAGAGGGCTACACGGTGGTGCTGCTGCCTCATAGTTAGGAGACCTGGGTTCACTTCTTGGGTCCTCCCTGTGTGGAGTTTGCATGTTCTCCCCATGTCTGTGTGGGTTTCCTCCGGGTGCTCTGATTTCCTCCCACAGTCCAAAGACATGCAGGTTAAGTGCATTGGTGATCCTAAAGTTGTCCTTAGTGTGTGCTTGGTGTGTAGGAGTGCACCCTGCGGTGGGCTGGCTCCCTGCCCGGGTTTGTTTCCTGCCTTGTGCCCTGTGTTGGCTGGGATTGGCTTCAGCAGACCCCCGTTACCATATAGTTAGGATATAGTGGGTTGGATAATGGATGGATCATCATAATGAAAGACTATATATATGTACATATATAAAATGGAAGGCGTTATGCATATACAGATATGAGAAATGTCCAAGTGGTCTTGCACAGGAGGACTCATGCAGTCTCTCTTCATGCTGTGGGATATAAAAACAGCTGGTGTGTGGTCATTAGATGACGAGGTGCCCACCTTACAATACAAGATGTGTTCTACAGCAGTGGCCCTTTTTGAAGCCTTTGTGACATCCTGAAAAAGTAACACAGGGCACCACAAAGGTAGTCAGCACAATAAATATATGAAAATACAATGAAAGTTAAACAGAACTCGATATTGTTAAATGAGATCCAATAATAAAACTAAAGAAATGTTGACAATATACTTTAATTTAAATTTGGATGTACAGCTTCAAGCTGCATTGCTGATGACTTCATTCACTTCTTGTAAAAGTTTGTGGACCCACCTTGCCCCTAGTCGAGGGAATGTTGATCATCAACTGCACAGCACATTCTTCCCGTAAATCCGTTTTCATATATTTGCATATAACTTACACTATACACTATACACACGATACACTAGGCACATTTCCTATTAAAATACAGGTTCCAAATACATACTTACAAACAAACAAAAAATGTGCAACACCTGTAATTAAAAAACTAATTTGAGATATTTTGTTTTGAAAGAGGTTTATATGTGGACAGGGTTAGGGTTAAGAGTAAAGCATCGTCTTCAGTTTTTAACATACTGTGGAGCTTTTCAATTGGCACAAACCCCTGATATGTCTTAATTCCAGCCTGCCATAAAAAGTACAGGACTACTCAATATTACAGGTGGCAAGGGTTGCCCCTTTTATATATATACAGCATAT